>NC_136065.1:723924999-724077499 GCF_964261635.1 Lissotriton helveticus
GAGAGAGTGAGTGGAGAGAGTGAGTGGAGAGAGTGAGTGGAGAGAGTGAGTGGAGAGGGAGAGTGGAGAGGGAGAGTGGAGAGGGAGAGTGGAGAGGGAGAGTGGAGAGGGAGAGTGGAGAGGGAGAGTGGAGAGGGAGAGTGGAGAGGAGAGGGAGAGTGGAGAGGGAGAGTGGAGAGTGAGTGGAGAGAGTGAGTGGAGAGAGAGTGGAGAGAGAGAGTGGAGAGGGAGAGTGGAGAGGGAGAGTGGAGAGGGAGAGTGGAGAGGGAGAGTGGAGAGGGAGAGTGGAGAGGGAGAGTGGAGAGGGAGAGTGGAGAGGTAGAGTGGAGAGGGAGAGAGTGAGTGGAGAGAGTGAGTGGAGAGAGAGTGGAGAGAGAGAGGGAGAGTGGAGAGGGAGAGTGGAGAGGGAGAGTGGAGAGGGAGAGTGGAGAGGGAGAGTGGAGAGGGAGAGTGGAGAGGGAGAGTGGAGAGGGAGAGTGGAGAGGGAGAGTGGAGAGAGAGAGAGAGAAAGTGGAGAGAGAAACAGTGGAGAGAGAGACAGTGGAGAGAGAGACAGTGGAGAGAGTTGAGAGAGAGAGATAGAGTGGAGAGAGAGTAGAGACTGACTGACTCAGAAACTGAATACCGACTGACCGAGAGACTGACTGGCTGAGAAACTGACTGAAGGAGAGAGAGAGAGAGAGAGAGAGAGAGAGAGAGAGAGAGAGACTGACTGACTGACTGACAGAGAGAGACTGACAGACTGACTGACAGACTGACAGACTGACTGAGAGAGACTGACTGACAGAGAGAGAGAGAGACTGACTGACAGAGAGAGACTGACTCACTGAGAGAGAGAGAGAGAGAGAGAGAGAGAGAGAGACTGTGATGGAATTGGGGTCACTGTGTGTATGAAGTTGTGCAATGCCTCTTAAGATTGCTATTGTCTAGTGAGAGAGAGTGGAGAGAGAGTGGAGAGAGAGAGAGAAGGGGGAGAGAGAGTGGAGGGAGACAATGGAGAGAAAGTGGAGAGAGAGAGAGAGAGAAGAGAGAGTAGCGAGAGAGAGAAAGTGGAGAGAGAGACAGTGGAGGGAGAAACAGTGGAGAGAGAGACAGTGGAGAGAGAGAGAGAGTGGACAGAGTTGAGAGAGAGAGATAGAGTGGAGAGAGAGTAGAGACTGACTGACTCAGAAACTGAATACTGACTGACCGAGAGACTGACTGAAGGAGAAACTGACTGAAGGAGAGAGAGAGAGAGAGAGACTAACTGACTGACAGAGAGAGACTGACAGACTGACTGACAGACTGACAGACTGACTGAGAGAGACTGACTGACCGAGAGACTGAATGATACAGAGAGAGAGAGACTGACTGACAGAGAGAGACTGACTCACTGAGAGAGAGAGAGAGAGAGAGAGAGAGACTGTGATGGAATTGGGGTCACTGTGTGTATGAAGTTGTGCAATGCCTCTTAAGATTGCTATTGTCTACTAATAAAAATGTATTATCAAAATGTGCTCTTTGTAGTTACATCTGCTTTTGAAATACTGCATTGTCTAATGTTTTAAAATGGAAACGAGAAGGAACAGTGGATGCACTTTTGTCAAAACTGAACGATGAGTGGGCCCGATGTTGTATATCATGACAGGAGTCTGCATCAGGAAACCCACCTAAAATTGGGCAAACTTTCCCGGCGTACCGATGGCAGGGACCCTGTAATGAATGGACCACCACCTATGATAACCTGCGGGCAGACTAAGCTCAACCTTTGACTCCACCATCCAGTGTTACTTATAAGGGCTCTATTGGTGACAGTGGCGTAATAATAGCCCCGCATCCCCTGCAATATGGCGGGTCGCTGGCCTGAGAGCTCTAGACTGGCACAGAGAATGGTGGGGGGGCCCCCTCCATGTAGTTTGCAGGGGGGCCCCCTCAAGTTCCGTTACGCCACTGGGGAGAGCAGAGCTGCTCCCCACTGACCACCAGGGATGAGGCACAGGCGGATGCCTGCGGGTGGAGGAGGACTTCGAATTTGCAGACCTGCAATGGTCAGAGGCAGCAGCTACCAGGCGGAGCTGTGGGGTAAAAGAAGCAGTTCACTGAAAAATTAAACTGTATATTTAGTTTTTGACTTCTGAGAATCTATTGATCTGTCAGCTTTTTTTAACCTCATCCTTTCCTCATGACTTGGCTTTGCATCAAGGTCTTCAATCAAGTGTCAAATGGAAGTAGCAAACAAAGCTAAACACTACTGCTCGTTTTTCTGTCTGAAGTCAGAGGGGAGAAGGGTGCAAGGCAGAGGGGAGAAGGGTGCAAGGCAGAGGAGAGAAGGGTGCAAGGCAGAGGGGAGAAGGGTGCAAGGCAGAGGGGAGAAGGGTGCAAGGCAGCGGGGAGAAGGGTGCAAGGCAGCGGGGAGAAGGGTGCAAGGCAGCGGGGAGAAGGGTGCAAGGCAGCGGGGAGAAGGGTGCAAGGCAGAGGGGAGAAGGGTGCAAGGTAGAGAGGAGAAGGGTGCAAGGTAGAGAGGAGAAGGGTGCAAGGCGGAGGGTAGAAGGGTGCAATGCAAGGCAGATGGGAGAAGGGTGCAAGGCAGATGGGAGAAGGGTGCAAGGGGGAGAAGGGTGCAAGGGAGAGAAGGGTGCAAGGGAGAGGGGAGAAGGGTGCAAGGCAGAGTAGAGAAGGGTGCAAGGCAGAGTAGAGAAGGGTGCAAGGCAGAGAGGAGAAGGGTGCAAGGGAGAGGGGAGAAGGGTGCAAGGTAGAGGGGAGAAGGGTGCAAGGTAGAGAGGAGAAGGGTGCAAGGCAGATGGGAGAAGGGTGCAAGGGAGAGAAGGGTGCAAGGGAGAGGGGAGAAGGGTGCAAGGAGGAGGGGAGAAGGGTGCAAGGTAGAGGGGAGAAGGGTGCAAGGAGAAGGGTGCAAGGCGGAGGGGAGAAGGGTGCAAGGCAGATGGGAGAAGGGTGCAAGGGAGAGGGGAGAAGGGTGCAAGGCAGAATGGAGAAGGGTGCAAGGCAGAATGGAGAAGGGTGCAAGGCAGAGGGGAGAAGGGTGCAAGGCAGAGGGGAGAAGGGTGCAAGGCAGAGGGGAGAAGGGTGCAAGGCGGAGGGGAGAAGGGTGCAAGGGAGAGGGGAGAAGGGTGCAAGGGAGAGGGGAGAAGGGTGCAAGGCATAGAGGAGAAGGGTGCAAGGCATAGAGGAGATGGGTGCAAGGCAGAGGGGAGAATGGTGCAAGGTAGAGGGGAGACTGATGCAAGGTAGAAAAGGGTGCAAGGCGGAGGAAGAGAAGGGTGCAAGGGGGAGAGGGAGAAGGGTGCAAGGGGGAGGGTGAGAAGGGTGCAAGGCAGAGGGGAGAAGGGTGCAAGGGGGATGGTGATGAAGTTAAAAATTTGCCCCCCCGCCCACCCCACTGAAACATTTCTGCAGACGCCCATGGCAACGCACACTGCTTTGTGAGAGAGAGTGGGCGAGAGTGCAGTGAGAGAGAGAGTGGAGTGAGAGAGAGAGTGGAGAGAGGGGGACACGTGTAGAGTGAGAGAGGAGAGTGAGAGAGAGTGGAGCGAGACAGTGGAGAGAGAGTAGAGAGAGAGAGTAGAGAGAGAGGGTGGAGAGAGAGGCAGTGCAGAGAGAGTGGAGAGAAAGTGGAGGGAGACAGTGGAGACAGTGGAGAGAGTGTAGAGAGAGTGGAGAGAGAGTGGAGAGAGAGAGTGGAGGGAGAGAGCAGAGAGAGAGGGTAGAGAGAGAGAGTGGAGAGAGTAGAAAGAGTGGAGAGACAGTGGAGACAGGGAGAGAGAGTAGAGAGAGAGAGTGGAGAGAGAGTAGAGATAGACAGTGGAGAGGGAGAGAGTGGAGAGAGCATGGAGTGAGAGTGGAGAGTGAGAGTGGAGAGTGAGAGTGGAGAGCGAGAGTGGAGAGCGAGAGTGGAGAGTGAGAGTGGAGAGCGGAGAGTGGAGAGTGGAGAGTGAGAGAGTGGAGAGTGAGAGAGTGGAGAGTGAGAGAGTGGAGAGTGAGAGAGTGGAGAGTGAGAGAGTGGAGAGTGAGAGAGTGGAGAGTGAGAGAGTGAGAGAGTGAGAGAGTGAGAGAGTGAGAGAGTGAGAGAGTGAGAGAGTGGAGAGTGAGAGAGTGGAGAGTGAGAGAGTGGAGAGTGAGAGAGTGGAGAGTGAGAGAGTGGAGAGTGAGAGAGTGGAGAGTGAGAGAGTGAGAGAGTGAGAGAGTGAGAGAGTTGGAGAGTGAGAGAGTGAGAGAGTGAGAGAGTGAGAGAGTGGAGAGTGAGAGAGTGGAGAGTGAGAGAGTGGAGAGTGAGAGAGTGGAGAGTGAGAGAGTGGAGAGTGAGAGAGTGGAGAGTGAGAGAGTGGAGAGTGAGAGAGTGGAGAGTGAGAGAGTGGAGAGTGAGAGAGTGGAGAGTGAGAGAGTGGAGAGTGAGAGAGTGGAGAGTGAGAGAGTGGAGAGAGACAGTGGATAGACAGTGGATAGACAGTGGAGAGACAGTGGAGAGACAGTGGAGAGACAGTGGAGAGACAGTGGAGAGACAGAGAATGGAGAGAGAGTGGAGAGATTAGAGAGAGAGTGGAGAGAGAGTGGAGAGATTAGAGAGAGAGTGGAGAGAGAGTGGAGAGAGAGTGGAGAGAGAGTGGAGAGAGAGAGTGGAGAGAGAGAGTGGAGAGAGAGTGGAGAGAGAGTGGAGAGAGAGTGGAGAGAGAGTGGAGAGAGAGAGTGGAGAGAGAGAGTGGAGAGAGAGTGGAGAGAGAGAGTGGAGAGAGAGTGGAGAGAGAGAGTGAAGAGAGAGAAGAGAGAGAGAGTGAAGAGAGAGAAGAGAGAGAGAGAGTGAAGAGAGAGAGAGTGGAGAGAGAGAGAGTGGAGAGAGAGAGAGTGGAGAGAGAGAGAGTGGAGAGAGAGAAGAGAGAGAAGAGAGAGAGAGAGAGAGAGAGAGAGGGAGAGGGAGAGTGGGGAGAGGGAGAGTGGAGAGAGAGAGTGGAGAGAGAGAGAGAGTGGAGAGAGAGAGAGTGGAGAGAGAGAGAGTGGAGAGAGAGTGGAGAGAGAGTGGAGAGACAGAGGAGAGAGAGTGGAGAGACAGAGGAGAGAGAGTGGAGAGAGAGTGGAGAGAGAGTGGAGAGAGATATGATAACCTGCGGGCAGACTAAGCTCAACCTTTGACTCCACCATCCAGTGTTACTTATAAGGGCTCTATTGGTGACAGTGGCGTAATAATAGCCCCGCATCCCCTGCAATATGGCGGGTCGCTGGCCTGAGAGCTCTAGACTGGCACAGAGAATGGTGGGGGGGCCCCCTCCATGTAGTTTGCAGGGGGGCCCCCTCAAGTTCCGTTACGCCACTGGGGAGAGCAGAGCTGCTCCCCACTAGACCACCAGGGATGAGGCACAGGCGGATGCCTGCGGGTGGAGGAGGACTTCGAATTTGCAGACCTGCAATGGTCAGAGGCAGCAGCTACCAGGCGGAGCTGTGGGGTAAAAGAAGCAGTTCACTGAAAAATTAAACTGTATATTTAGTTTTTGACTTCTGAGAATCTATTGATCTGTCAGCTTTTTTTAACCTCATCCTTTCCTCATGACCTGGCTTTGCATCAAGGTCTTCAATCAAGTGTCAAATGGAAGTAGCAAACAAAGCTAAACACTACTGCTCGTTTTTCTGTCTGAAGTGTGGTGTTTTTCCAAAGAGGGTCAGTCTGTCTGCAACTATGAGAGGGCTTTTAGAATCTGCGTACAACACTGTATCGCTTCAAGTGGGCATATATTTCAAAATCTCTCAATTTAACACATCACATGTGTTTCATACGAGATATTGATCATTGTATTGTAATTGCATGTGTATATCGCTTACTACCCCTGACGAGGCGTTGTATCGCTTTTTTTGGCGAGTAGCACACTTTCCTCCGGGACCCATAGAGTATTCGTTTTGAATTAGTATAGCGAAACATGCAAGTCAATTTTAAGTGGTGGATAAGTTAGTCAGTTATTTGGATTCGGAAGGAGAGCAGAAGGATAGAAGAGGAAAAAGGTTTGTATTTAAGTAGTACTTGTTACCCCTTGATGGGGTGTTGAAGCACGCTACTCCGGAAACCCATAAAGTATTAGTGGTGAATTAGTATGGTGAAATATGAAAGTAATTTGAGTGGTAGATATTAGTCTTTTTTTGGAGTGAGAAGGATAGCAGAAGGATAGAAGGGGAAGAAAGGCAGCCATGCGCTTTATAAATCCTATTCCATTTCCATTCCATTCCATTTCTGTTTGCATCCATATAGAACCTGTTACCCCTGATGGGTGTTGAAGCACTTTTCTGTGAGTAGCACGCTACTCCGGAACCCATAAAGGATTATTGATTGAAAATGAGTATTTTGAAATATGAAGTCATTTGAGTGGTGGATATGTTATTCAGTTATTTGAATAGAGAAGGGTAGGTGGCGAAGAAGAAAATAGGTTTGTATTTATATAGCGCTTGCCACCCCTGATGAGGTTCTGAAGGGTATTTTTGGCAAGTAGCACGCTACTCTGGAACCCATAATGATTAGTGTTGAATTAGTATGGTGAAACATGAAATGAATTTGAGTGGTGGATATGTTAGTCAGTTATTTGGGTTAAAAAAGGGTTGGGGAGGGGTAGAAAAGGGAAAAAAAGGTTTGCATTTTATGTAGCGCTTGTAACCCTGATGGGGTGTTGAAATGCTTTGTTGGTGAGTAGCATGCTACTCTGGAAACCATAAAGGATTATCTGGTGAATTAGTATAGTGGAATATGGAATTTGAGTAGTGAACATGTTAGTTTGTTATTTTGATTGAAAAGGATAGTGGAGGAATAGAAGAGTGAAGGTTTTTTGTTTTTTGTCTTACTTTTTTTTAAGTCATAGCAGTAGGAGGAGGCTTTTGGATGAATATATAATGGATGTTTATGTTATAATTCATGGAAACATATTCCCATTTTTCAGCTGCCACTGATTTTTCATTGCTGTATAACTATTGTCTCTAAAACTATCAATGTCCTCCTATACAATTATAAGGAGTTTCATTTATTTGTTCAAACAGTCAACGCTTCTGATTGTGCAAATTATTGGGCCAAAAAACCCTCAAATAATAAAGGTAGTTGTACTGGAACATATATGTATAAACAATTCTGAATAACCTGACTGAAAATAGGAGTGCAGCAGTGCAGCAGCAGCTAATGTGATCTAAACTTGGCTATATTTTTCGCATGTTTTTTTCAATAGAGTGACCATCAAGCTATTTTTTGAGGGCAAAACATGACTTGTCAGTGAATAATTTAAGTGGCTATTAGTCTTGTAAGAATCTGATCTGTGTGGCTGGCCATAATGGTGAGGGCTTCAAATTAAATGTGCCTCTGAAACTGAATGGCATTCCCCAGACAACTTTGCTACAGTCATTTTGAAAATGAGAGAGTATTACTTCAATGCACTAATTTACATAAAGTTTATTTGACTGTGTTTTAATCTGTGCTTGCCAGAGGAAAGCAAACTTTCAATTGGGATAACCCTCAAACTAAGGGCCAGATGTACGACGCGCAATATAGCTCCTACCAAATTGCGAGTCTTTCGCGACTCGCAGTTTCGATGTGCTATTTTGCATGTACATCAATGTGTTTAATACTGTTTGCGATTCCCAATGGGGTCGCAAATTGTAAGTCTTATGAATATTAATGAGCCTCTCTCAATTTGCGAGCCCATTGGGAATGGCAGGCCCTTCCAGGTATGGTGGCCTGCTGGGCTCAGCAGACAACCATGTCTGGGACTGCTTATAAATAAAGCAGTTTTTTTTAATGCATCCCGTTTTCCTTAAAGGGATGCATTTAAAAAAAAAAAAGAAAGGGTAAGGCATTCCAAATACTCAGAGCCATTACTGTGAAGGTACGGTTGTAAGTTTTCTTCTTGCTAAATCATTGAGGTTTCAGTAGAAGACTGGAAGAGCTCCTAGTGATTCTGCTACCACCAGATAGTTCTAATTTCTCCGCTAGGTATCTCTGGGTATTGTGATGCAATGCCTTGTGTCACACAGGCGATTTTCAGATGGATTCTGGCCTAAAAAGGTAGCCAGTTGAGGGCACGAAGGTCCGGAGAGATGTGAGAGTTCCTTTTAGAACCTGTGATGAGCCTGGCGGCTGCATTGATTGAGACTCTTAGAGGGGCCGTCGTCGATTTGGGAAGGCCGCAGAGAGCGACACTCCCAAAATCCACTCTGGGGGTTACTAGAGCTTAAACTGCCTGTTTGAAGTCATTTGCTGGTATGAAGGGTTTCATTCGTCTCAGGGTGTTCATCTGGAAATTAGCTCCTTTAGTTGCAGCGCTGATGTGATTTTGCATGTTTATCTTACTGTCTAGAGTAATTCCAAACGATTTTGTAGAGTCAATAATGAGAGGTTGACCGTCTGGTGCTGTTAGATGCTTCATCCACTCGCGTATGATGGTAGTTTGGTTGGGGGGCGATTAGGAGGAATTCAGTTTTGAGGGTGTTGAGTTTTAAGTGTTTTTTTGCCAGCCAGGTCTGCGTTTTTTGTAGCGTTGAGTTGAGGGATTTGATGTCCTCAAGTGAGTGGACCTTAATGTATAGTTGAGCGTCGTTCGCGTACATGTGGTAGTGGACATTTGAGGAGTTAAGAATCTCTGTGAGTGATTCCATACACAGATTTAAGAGTGTCAGGGAGAGGGAGCATCCCTGGGGTACTCCTAAAGAGACTGGGGTGGGCTTGGATAGAGATTGATTGATCGTGAATATTTGAGTTCTATTTTGAAGGAAGGAAGTGAACCAGTTTAGAACTGTTCCCGATAGTCCCATTCTGTGTTTCAAGAGGTCAAGTAAATTGTCGTGTTTGACTGTGTCAAAGGCTGAGGATAGGTCAAGCAGGATTAGTAAACCGGCTTTGTTTTGGTTTAATATTTTTAATGTGTCATCTATTATGTGGGTCATGGCTGATTCGGTACTGTGACCTGATCGAAAACCAGATTGGAATTGGTCAAGCAGGTTGAAGTGATCTATATGGTTGCTAAGCTGAGAGTGTACACATTTTTCTAGTAGTTTGGCCAGGTTAGGGATGTTGGATGTTGGACGATAGGTATTCAGGTCTGATGGGTCCACCGATAGTTTCTTTAAGATAGGGGATACCTGACCAATCTTGTGTATGTCTGGGATGGCTCCTTCCAGCAGAGAGGTGTTAATAATCCTGGTCCATAGAGGCACTAAACCTGGAATAAAGACTTTTAGGTAGTTAGCTGGGAGGGGGTCTGAGAAGTGATTGGATGGATTCAGGGCTATGAGCGTTTTTAGAATAGTTTCTTCACTAAATAAGGTGAAGGAGGCCCAGGAGGTGCTGTTTTTGAGGTTGAGCTTTGCAGAACAGCTAAACGGGGTCACAAGCGGGATCGTTGATGAGATCAAATGTGGGTCAGTGTGGGATAAGAGATTGTTGAATAGGTCTGTCTTTGTTTTCGGTCTTTGTGAAGAAGGAGGTAAATTCCTCGCACTTGGGGAGTAAATCTGAGTTAACTTGGGGGGAATGGTAGACACCCTTAGATTGGGATTTGATTATTTCAAAGAGTCTTTTGGGACGGTTCTTGGATTGGTCTAATTGTTTACTGAAAATGTCTGCTTTAGATCGTCTGATCTTTCTGTAATAGGAGTTTCTTGTCCTTCTTAGTAATTTGAGGTGGTCAGAGGAAGGGGCCGTTCTCCATTATCATTCAATTGCTCAAAGTGATCTTCTGTCTTCATTTAACCTACCATCATACCAGGGTTGTGAGTCTTTTGTGGAGACTCTTTTCAATTGTAGGGGAGCTAGCCTGTCTAAAACCAAGTTTATAGAGTGGAAATACTGATTAGTCAGATCATGTACGTCATTTAATCCATCCGGTGGGGGCAAGAAGATAGTACTAGTGCTTGCGAGTGAGACAGGGTAGAGGTTGTTAAGGTTCCTCTTCCAAATTTTCGTTCTTGTGAGCTGGACAGATAGAAGTTTGACATCTTCATTGATATGAAAAGTGATGATGTGATGGTCAGACCAGTCACAAGAGAGGATCGATTCTAGCTGGGTAACGTCGGCTTTGGAAATTACTAGATCGAGGATTGAGTCTTTTTCATGGGTAGTCTGTTACAGATTTGGGTCATGTTAAGGTCGGATAGGAAGGCTTTGAGGCTATTAACCTCAGGGTCGTTTGGGTCATTCCACTGGAGGTTAAAGTCTCCCAGGAATATCTGAATGTTCTGTTGTCCTACATTTGTGGCTATGATATCCATTAGGTGTTCAATGAAAGCAAGGCTGGTTCCTGGTGGATGGTAGAATGAATGTAGTGAGCAAATTGGCTTATTATTGTTACCATACAAGTACAGTCAAAAGAAGGCAATAAAAGCAAGGCAATAAAATGAAAACTAATTGTAAGTGTGGCAGTCATAATGCAAGCATAGGGACATTAAAACGCTAAAATTACTTGTCATAGTAAGACAATACAGGCCATTATCCGTTTAGATTTCCTTAAAAAATGACGAACAACATTAATAATTGGGGTAATTGTTGTAGCTTACGTTGTCTTTCTCTCTCCGTACATGATCACTCTAGATTTGTTAAGAGAACATGACAGTGTATTGGATTGATAAGGAAAGTTCCAGCCCTAGTTTCCAAAAGCAAGAGCGTAGCTATTTGTGAGCAGTATTCAAGTGCTACATCAGACCCATTGCACAAAGAACTGCTTAAGGCATTTCAAAATGGCGAGTTTTGCATCCAGAATAATACATAAAAACGTTATATCATTACAAATAAGTATATTAAAACAATGAAATACATAGTTTCCTTTATACTGTTCGAGGAATAACTAGCAGCAATGATGTCGGAAATGGAGGTATGGCTTACATTTTATACTCCCTCTGTGCAGTCACAAAGTCTAACAGCTAAGTGATACAGAGAGGTTATTCGGTCTAATACTCCATCCCAGATTAAAAATCTAATATTCCTTCATGTTGCACACTGGAATTATCATTTTTTTACGAGGTAAGGCATGGGTTGAACAGATGAATGAATGAAAAGCTTTATTCGATTTTAAAATACATAAAATCATAAAAGCAACAAATTCAATTTTGCACATACAATAATTCATGTAAATACATAAAGAATGTTTAAAAAGAACGATTAAATTTAGAGAATATTTAAGCTTTTCCTTTTTTTTAGTACACTTTTTAAAAAAACTGTCATTACGGCCGCAGTGTGTACATCATTAAGAGATAAAAGAAACAGTAGGGCCGGCCTGCATTGTCTCCATGTTCCAGACTTTTTTAGAAGTGGTTTAATCCACCTCAACCTTTCATCCACATAAAATTTACAGAAGCAGATAACGTGCAATGTAGATTGAACTGACATATTGTCACACGGACATCTACATAACATCCTGTCCCAGTTGTTCATATTTGGGAAAGTTACTAAACGAAAAAAGATGTTAAACCTAAATCTTGTCAATAAATATAGGTCGAAACCATTTGAGCACCAGTTTAAATAAGGTTGAATGGAGTATGTCACTAGCGTTACTTGATGGTGAGTCACAGATTTCTTAACCAGTTCTACTCCTGCCCTTAGGGTTTCCAAATGGTTCCAGCAAAGCAGCTTCAAATCCTTCCTGGAAATATTACACTGTGATTCAGGTGTATGATAAAACTCAGGTCTCCCTAGATCATTAACGAACTTACGTATATAGGTCAACCAGAGGATTCTAGTAGCCCGATCTAGGCTCATACAGTCAGTAACAATATCTCTGTTCAGACTGAGATCGGGTGAGGTCCATACTCGGTGCCACAGCAATAGCGGTTGCATGCTAATAAGATCACTTATATACCGAATGCCCAACTCTGCATGACAGTTGAAATTAGGTGTACTTTGGGGAACAACCAGAATAATTTTTAAAAATGCATTTTCTATCTTCTGCATGAGTGTTGAGTCGGATATTCCCCAGACTCCCGCCCCATAAGTAGCTGTGCTAATACACTTAGCTTGATAAATTTTCAGCAATATGTCTGCGGGTCTTTTCCCCATTTTTTTTTAGAATATCATCAAGGCAGATGTTTGCTCGTTTAAACATCAAAGACCTGGATCTAATTGCAGGCCCCCAGCTACCCGTATGTTGTAATACAATACCCAGGTAGGAAAAAGTTTTGGTAGGGGCGATCCTCTCTTTCCCTGCTAGCAGACGACACTCTCTATTCCTACGTCTACCACAGGTCATTACCAATGTCTTTTATACATTTAGTTTCAACCCCCTCATGTCCATAAAGTTCATATATGTATTTAAGGCCATTTGTAGCCCTCTTTGAGTTCTGGCCATGACCACAGCGTCATCAGCATACTGGAGTGAAACAATTTGATTGTGTTTGACCTGGGGGGAATCGCGCACCTCGGCCTTCAAATCTTTCTCTAAATCATTGGTGTATAAGTTGAAAAGAAAAGGGGCGAGGACACATCCTTGCCTGACACCCCGCCGGACATGGAACGGCTTAGTGCATTCGCCGTTGGTACCAAATCTAACTTTTGCCCTGGCTCCCACGTAAAGCTGCCTAAGGAAGGAAATTAGGGCCTCGTCCACCTTCAACTCCTTAAGGATCTTCCATAAATGACTGTGATTACCACAGTCGAAGGCAGCGCTTAAGTCTGCAAATACAGCGTAGATGTTCCCCTCCCTTGCCTGGGTGTATTTTCCTAGGAGTAATGAGAAATTAAGAACTTGTTCAACTGTGCCCCGACCTTCCCTAAAACCATATTGGACTGGCGACAGAATTTCTTCTTCTTCTGCCCATTGCCACAATCGATTCAAAATCACCCTCCCAGTTATTTTCATAAAAGAGTCCAGGAGCAATATAGGGCGATAGCAGGAAGGGTTGTTTCGGTCGCCCTTTTTGAAAATAGGGATAATTATTGAGTCGGACCATGTGTCAATAAAACCCAGATTGCAACTGGCCTCAAGCACACGTGTAAGGAGCGGGGACGATAACTCATTTTTATATTTAAATAAATCGATGGGTATTCCATCTGCCCCCGGAGCTTTTCCTCCCTTACTTTGATTAATAGCCTCTGTGATTTCTTTGGCAGTAATAGATAGGGACATGGGGGCAAAGCTATCCTGATTCCTCCCTATTAGTGGCCCGGTGTCCACAATATTGTCTACCACCCCCGGATTGTATACTTCAGAGAAAAAGGTAATCCAAGACTTTTCGGGTATTGCCACCTCAATTTTTGCCTGGTCTCCTGGGTTAAAAAACGGTGCCCTGACTGCCGCCCAGAACGCAGAACTATCTCTATTTTGTGAGGCTTCGTGTAAATTCACCCAAGCCTCATTTTTAATTTCTTGTTTACGTGCCTTCCTTGCTGAGTTATACTCCTTCCTACACCTTATTATATCTGCCTTGTTTCTTGGGGTTTTATGCAATGCCTTTAGCAATTGTGAGTTAGTCTTTGTGCAGGACGCGTCAAACCACCTAGTATTACCAGGTTTCTTCTTTCTTATGGGTCGCTGGAGATTAGCTTGTATTATCCTGGTTATATCAGCAAAAGAGTCTAATATGTCCACATATGAGACCTCATCCTGCAAACATTTGGTAATAGGTACTATAGCTTGCTCTATAATTTTTGAGTTAATTACCTCAGGATTGCATTGTGCCCAACTCAAGGCGTAACCGTTTTGTCTGGCCAATGTGCAACCAGTGGTCCAAGCCAGCCTTTCCACCAGTGAGCGGTCTCTTTCCTTAGGGAGTAAAATTCTAAAACTGAGCGGGAGATGGTCACTAATTCCTATAGTGTTGGTTGCAAAGTCTGCCACCCAAGATGCATAGGAATTAGAAATTGTTATAAAATTAATCAAGGTACTGTAACCTCTTCCTACAAAGGTGGGGCTGAACTCCACTGGGGGTACACAAAGCAAGTTGGCGAAGCCCAAATTGTGGGTAGCCATCATCTCATTGAGCGCGTCGCCCCCGTTATGGTGGGCAAAGTGTGGTTGGAACTCAGTTTCGTCTTCAGCATAGTCACCACATCCGCTCTGGAAGTGTTGGCAAAGATTATGATTGAAGTCACCTCCCCAGATAAAAATCGAATCCATCCCTGATTTAGCCGCAATATTCCTGATCGCCACATTAATGGAGTGTACCATTTCATTTACTTTGCCCTTGTCTAAACTGTTATACATGTTAACAATGGTTAACTCCACCTTGGGGCAGACTTGTATTACAACAATTTGATATTGGCTGCACGATTTCACCATGCCAATTGTTACTACCTCAAGAAGATTGGAAACATATACACAAAGCCCCCCCCTTACATGTCCCGTGACTGGAGGGATCTGCAGGGACATGGTAAGTTATAAAATTGTCTAGATGGATTTCCTCAAGGGACCAAGTCTCTTGGAGGCACAGAATGTCTACATCTTTGATAAAATCTACCCAGATGCAATTATTGGTCTTTGCACGAAGACCAGCTATGTTCAGAAGGAGACCCTTAAACCTATTCCTGTCTGTTTGCCTTTTGTAATCGGTGAAGCCAGTAACTTATCCTGCTTTCCTTTACTGTCTACCATTACATAATCAGTATGGTGTTCCTTACTCTTACTAGCCTTTGTCCCAATGTACTTTCTGATAATCTGCACAGAGGATGAATTCTGTGCAGAAACAGAAACTGCAATAGAAGGTGACCTTATACCCCCGGTATAATTCTCCAACAGGTCAGTAGCTATAACTTCTGTCAGAGGGTTGTTGGGAAGGGGCTCCAGACCATTGTAAATAGAATTCTGCTCAGGGTTAGAGTGGAGTGTGTCAATCACACTCTCGCCTCTGACCAAATCAGTGCCCTTATGGTAAAGTCAACCCACACCCTCCAGGCCTGAAAGGGCCTCGTAGCGATTTCTAAGAGAAACGGGACGATAGTCCCAGTTACCCATTAGGGGTCTGGGGTTGACTATAGGAAGCATGGAGGGTCTTGGGTAAAAGTAGGTCAAATCACAGGCTATTAAGGGGCTGGTGCCATATTCGGGGGGCCAGTCTAGGATGTGTAACTGCCCTGCGATCTCTAAAATTAATTATAATGATGTCCCCCTTAATGTCCTTTTTTCGTTTACCCATCCAAGGGGCACGCCGCACATGAAGGATATCGCCGTTTAAATTAGGGGGTAAGGGTCGGTTTTGGTTAAGCCAATGAGCGACTTTGTTTTTTACTTGGAAGTATCCTTCTCTCTTACCCTCTTCCAGAGTGGGGATTCCCCTTAGAACCACCACCAACGGAACAGCTTCTGGAGGTAGATCTGGACACCTCATGGGTTTTACTGCCCTACCTGGACTTTTACTCCCCAATTTAGTTAAACCCTTAGCTGAGTGTTGTCTGTTTTTTCACCCTCCCCCCCCCTCCCGCGTCTCACTGACCTTGTTTTTAGTTGGGTGCTGTGGAATATTTGGAGGCGGCTGCTTCTGGGGTTTAGCTGTAGATAAAATATTATCTTTTATAACCTTTTGGGCTATGCCTTAGAAGATGGTGCAGCAGGTAATAAAACAACTGGGGGGCGCTTGGGCAGTCTTAGCCATATTCTCAATTAGCCCTGTATTTTTGCCTATAGCCTGTTCTAAAATCCCTAGCCAAGTTTCAATTCTCTTGAGTCTCTCAATCAATGGTAATATAAGGGATCTAAGCAGCTGCTCAAGGGTCCCCGCTATCTCGGTACTAGATATCTCTGATGTAGGGCCCTGTTCTAAAATAACCGAACCAGAAGGTATAACTGAATGTGACTGGTTATTATTGGGAAGTTTGATAAAGTCCGCATGGCTGACCTTTTTATTTGGTGAGACTTTCCCCCTCCTTCTCCTTTTTCTAGGTGGTGTACCTTTTGCTCTGGATCGGTTAGCGCTTATGGCTTTGTTTTGTATGACCTCTACTACGGGTACCTGTGAGTCAACTAGGACCACGGCCACCATGCTCACATTACGAGGAGAGGGAGCAATGATTATAGGCGTTTCCTCATTAAACCCTTCAAGGAAAGAAGAAGCGATAGTATCTCTAAAAAGCAGTGGGATGCGATCACTGCATGCTGTGTCTAAGACCTCTATGTCAGAATGGTGGCTCGTGGACAGTAAACTAGCAGACTGCGCTAGACCCAGGGGCGAACGATTATTTTTAATAAATTCCTCTGAGCGTCGCCGCTCTGCCCGACGTTCCGCCAAGATAGACTCTCTTTCAATATCCACATCTTTAACTGCCCTCAAGAAATAACTATCAAGTGTTCTCCTACACCCTCCTCTTTTCGGGGACACGACTCCTTTAATAGGACTCAAGGACATTATATGTGGCGAGAGTGATTGCTCACAGTTTTTAGACTATCAGGCTGGACGATCTTTGAATGAGGATGAGGTTAGGGATTGGGCCCAGCCCGGGCTACTGAGGGCCCACCCTTTGCCGGGCTTTGCCCGGCGTCCCGCGAGGCGGGGCAGACGCTCAACTTATACGCCTCCTGGCGCAGTCTGGTGATGCGCGGGGAGCGTGGCTTGCTGGGGGCTGGAGTTCCCCTGGCCCGCACTCCTCACAGCGGTCGAGCTCCGAGCTGGAAACAGGAGCAAGGCGGCGGGAGGCTGGCAGCTCTGGCGGCAGGTCCTAAAAGGTATCCCCTGCTCACGGACCAATATGGCAGCAGTTCAGCAAGTTAGTGGGTCAGTGTGTCAGGTTCTCTCTCCCCGCTCTGCAGGGGCAGACGCTCAACTTATACGCCTCCTAGCGCAGTCTGGTGATGCGCGTGGCCTGCTGGGGGCTGGAGTTCCCCTGGCCCGCACTCCTCACAGCGGCCGGGCTCCGAGCTGGAAACAGGAGCAAGGCGGCGGGAGGCTGGCAGCTCTGGCGGCAGGTCCTAAAAGGTATTCCCCTACTCACGGACCGATATGGCAGCAGTTCAGCAAGTTAGTGGGTCAGTGTGTCAGGTTCTCTCTCCCCGCTCTGCAGGGGCAGACGCTCAACTTATACGCCTCCTGGCGCAGTCTGGTGGGGCGCATGGCCTGCTGGGGGCTGGAGTTCCCCTGGCCCGCACTCCTCACAGCGGCCAGGCTCCGAGCTGGAAACAGGAGCAAGGCGGCGGGAGGCTGGCAGCTCTGGCCGTAGGTCCTAAAAGGTATTCCCCTGCTCACGGACCGATATGGCAGCAGTTCAGCAAGTTAGTGGGTCAGTGTGTCAGGTTCTCTCTCCCCGCTCTGCAGGGGCAGACGCTCAACGTATACGCCTCCTAGCGCAGTCTGGTGATGCGCGGGGCGCGTGGCCGGCTGGGGGCTGGAGTTCCCCTGGCCCGCACTCCTCACAGCGACCGGGCTCCGAGCTGGAAACAGGAGCAAGGCGGCGGGAGGCTGGCAGCTCTGGCGGCAGGTCCTAAAAGGTATTCCCCTGCTCACGGACCGATATGGCAGCAGTTCAGCAAGTTAGTGGGTCAGTGTGTCAGGTTCTCTCTCCCAACAGAAAAAAAGTATGTGATCGACTGACTCTTCCACTTGCAAGCAAAATACACAACAGGATCTATCTATCTATCACCCTCACTCTATCTATCTATCTATCGCCCTCCCTCACTCTATCTATCGCCCTCCCTCACTCTATCACCCTCCCTCTATTTATCTATCGCCCTCCCTCTATCTATCGCCCTCCCTCTATCTATCGCCCTCCCTCTATCTATATATCGCACTCGCTCTATCTATCTATTGCATCACAACAGCATTACTCAGCACCACCACAGCATCAATCAGGGGCATCACAACATCACTATGCGCTACCACAGCATCACTGAATGCCAGAGCATCACTCGTTGCCACCACAACATCACTCCGCACCACCACAGCATCAATCTGTGCAACAACTGATTCAAATATGTTCTCTCAATGTTTCAAGCTTTATTAAAAACTAGCAGCCCGTTCCGACCTTGTCCGGGAGCAATCAGGCTCCCCGACCCCCGCCTGCCCCGACATGACCCCCGCCTGCTCCGACATTGCCCAGCAGCCCGGGCCCCCGGCCGCTCCGTCCCCCGCCTGCCCCGACCCCCGCCTGCCCCGACGTTGTCCCTGGATGTCACAAAGGCCCAGTGTTGAGGCGCTCTGCATAAATCTCCATGGCAGATGCTGTAAGTCCCCGTCCACCGCCTGCCCCAACATTGTCCCCTGGAGCCTTTCCTCAGCCGATGTAAATTGTTCCCTTATGTTTTGTTGTAACTCCCCGTCCCCCGCCTGCCCCGACCCCCGCCTGGCCCGACATTGTTCCCCGGAACCTTACCTCAGCCGATCTAAATTCTATCCTCCTGTTTTGGTGTAAGTCCCCGTCCCCCGCCTGCCCCGACCCCCGCCTGACCGACATTGTCCCCCGGAGCCTTACCTTAGCCGCCGCTCTTCATTTCACCGCTCCTCGCCGCTGGTCACCGCTCCTCCCGCCGGTCCGCTGCTCCTCACCTCCTCCCCGCGCCATGTCCGCCGCTTGTCACCGCTCCTCCCCTGCGCCATGTCCGCCGCTCCTCCTCGCGCTCCTGGACGCCGCACCTCCCCGCGCTCCTGACGTCAGCACGCAGGTCGCGGCCGGTGCTACTTCGAGGGGACTACTTTTTTTATAATGTTAATTTTTTTAATATAACGTAATTTTTTAACTTTATATAGCCTATGTCCATCTGCACACCCTGAGGATTACAACGATGTATCGGGTGTGTGGATTGGCGCTGTGGTTCCCGAGTTTACCCGCCTCAAAGCCTCAAAGTTCTTCCTTTATAATAGTAGTATAGATGTCACAAAAAGATGTTAATATTTCACTTCTGTTCTTGGATTTTCGTCACAATAATATACACTGAACATAATCTTCACAAAAGTTATTTACAAAAGTTTAAGCTATTGCCATTATAAATTACAAAAACTTTTATTTAAGTATTAATTATAAAAAAAATAAAAGCCATTGTTATTTGTAATATCAATACATCTAAGTCACGTAAATACAACACATATTGCATTACAAATGCTATAGGTGTCACATTTGCGAAAGTTAAAACTATTGGCATTGTAAATGACAAAGCTATTAATTTAGCTATTTTCAAAACCAACCCATAAATACAAAATTTGTCATTTACAATACCAATAGCTTAAATGTTCCTAATGCGAGACCTATTGCATTGCAAATGCTTGTTTTTTAGATTCCTTGGACTGTTTCCCCATTTTCTAAGTAGACATTCACATGTATGTGCTAAACATTTTTTCACTTTTCAACACCATTTGTTGAATAATTTAAAATGTTATTTGTAACTTACTTTATAATTTTCAATGCCCTGTGGCTGTTTTAACAAATCGTTAAGTCATTTCACCATGTAGTTGCCCTTAAACTTCTTATTACCTTTTCTTAACGATGTACTCAACTACATGTTACTTTCTATCGAATGCTCTGCTCAGGTTGAAGTACAATATGCTCTGATGATGAATTTGTACTAATTCATGAATGGAAACGCTGCTGACTACTCCGCTTTCTAGGCTAGAATACTCATATGTTAGTACAGGTTTGAAGGTCGGAAAGCTTGCCAGCTTCCTCCTTCGTACTCTGTAGCCTGGTTTGTTTGTCTCTAGTCAAAGGATATAAACCTTGGGTTAAACATTAGTTTGTGCACTATGGGATCACTCTTCACTTGAGCAAGTCATCGCTAACTTTTGATTTCAATATATTTTGCACAATGTGATTTTATTTTTTCCGAGGGCATTCTACAACAGATTTTCTTTTATATGTTGTGTTGAAAGTCAATCCTTTGTTGGAAAGAAGGAATAATTCATAATTTCTCTGAAAGTTTTCTCCTTTAGCTAAAATTTACATTGACATCACCTCCGTGAAACACATTTTTGTGCTTTACCCAAATGCATCAAAACTCGTTTTACAAGTAGGCACTCAGGGAAGAGTGCCTCCTGCTGCAATATCCTATTAAGTTGAAATTCAAGTTTTACTTGGTACGAGCAGATATTGAAGTTAAAATCCTGTGCATGAGTTGGCAAATGTAGAGGATTCCAATATTTTTAATATTTTTTTATTTTTTACGCTTTAATGAGTGTATATAAAACGGAGCCAAGTATATAAAGCAAGTATTAGCCCACTCACTTGTTACACATTGACTGCTTACAATACGTTACATTTAGTTAACTGTGCCTTTATTCATTTCTTTAGGAGACCCCGATAAACCCTCAGGGTTTAGAAGTGTTCGGCCTCCAACTACAAAAGTGGCTTCTTCCATTGGAAATACGCAGAAGTTGCCGGTTTGTGATAAATGTGGATCTGGTATAGTGTAAGTGTTGCTTATTAAAGGTATTGATGACTGTGCATATATTTTCCTGATTACAAAATGCTTCACTTTTAGATTGTCCACAAAATCAAACTAAAAGGTTGTTCGTAATTTTGAAGTGGGTGGCAGAAAGTAACCGTCTGCACACTTCTGGTGCTTACTCAGGTACCGCCTAAGTGGTTCTCTGACAGTTTCAGAGTGCTGAGAGGAACAAACGAGAGGGTAAATATGAGGCGTAGATTGGGATTGGAGACAGTTTAGCAGCCACCTTACTCAGATTGCAGGTCTTCGTTATTACCTTGAAAGGCACAGAAAGGTGATTGAACCTCTTCATATTCAGAGAGCACACGACTGCTTTATTGACTGTTAAACGTCCTTCAGTCTTCACTCCTGTAAGTGATTGTACTTATGGACATAGCCTGGAACGCAGGGTATAAAGGGGTATTTCTTAACTCTCTTCAAAACCCTTGTGCCCTCCTGCTGCCTCCGTGCGAGCTCAGCTGGTTCATTGGTCTGAAAGCATGTCTCTTGAGAAGTTCAGGGATAATTTTGTTGCCAGTGAAAAAAGATAAGAGGACCGCATGGTCTATTTTTACCAAATTATTAGCTATGAACTCATGGGTTATATGTGAGTGTGTAAGCAAATAAACACATCCGTTTTGAAGTAAATCAACCTGTGGCAAGAGCCAGTACAAATGTGTTACTTAATAAACAGAAAAATGCACTTTTCGTCATATCCTGATGCAGATGGATTATCAACTCAACCTTGATAGATCAGTATCACATATTTATCCAGTGTGCAATGTGGTAAACCAGTGTCCATCGTGGTAAACCAGTGTCCCCAAAAAAGAGAAATTAAAACGATAACATGGTTAGAATAAAAACAAGCATTAGAAATGCAATAGGTCTCGGATTTATTTGAGTTAGAGGTAATGGCATTGTAAATGGCAATGTCTTTTATCCATGTGTTATGGAGTGTATGCATGTGGTGTGTAGTAGAAATATGTGGGTTGGATTGGAATTGTATCAATGGTGGCATGCTGCGCTTTAGATGAATTTGTTTAAAAGTGAAGTGCACCATACTGCGATTGCTACAATAGTTTATTGTGGATGCGTTAACAATTGATGTGTGCACTGATTGCTGTTGGTGTGTGTGCCTGTAGAAATTGTTCACTGATGGATGGTGGTGTGTGTGCTTGGTGGAAGCGTGCACTGCTGGCTGGAGGTGTGTGTGCCTGGTGGAAGCGTGCACTGACGGCTGGTGGTGTGTGTGCCTGGTAAACGTGTGTACAGATGGCTGGTGGTGTGTGTGCCTGGTGAAAGCGTGCACTGATGGCTGGTGGTGAGTGCGCCTAGTAAAAGCGTGCACTGACGGCTGGTGGTGAGTGCGCCTGGTAAAAGCGTGCACTGACGGCTGGTGTTTGTGTGCCTGGTGAAAGTGTGCACTGATGGCTGGTGGTGTGTGTGTGTGTGTTTGGTGAAAGCGTGCACTGACGTTTGGTGTTGTGTGCCTGGTGGAAGCCTGCACTGACGCCTGGTGGTGTTTGTGCCCGGTGAAAGCGTGCACTGATGGCTGTTGGTGTTTGTGCCTGGTGAAAGCGTGCACTGACTGCTGGTGGTGTGTGGTTGTGTGTGTGGTGGTGAGTGGTGGTGAGTGTGTGGTGGTGAGAGTGTGGTGTGTGTGTGTGGTCTTATGTGTGTGGTCTTATATATGTGTGTGTGGTGGACTTAGTTTGAGTGTTCGTATCCTGCACACTTACACACTGCCCCTACACACTCACACACTGCTCACCCTGCACACTCACCACCCTGCACACTCACACTGTTCAACCTCCACACTCACACACTGTTCACCCTGCACACTCACACTGTTCACCCTGCACACTCCCACACTGCAGTCACTGTCACTCTGCAGTCACTGTCACTCTGCAGTCACACTCAATACCCTCGCAGTCACTCTGCACTCACTCTGCACCTACACTCACTCTACACTCACTCTGCATCTGCACTCACACTCGCTCTGCACTCACACTCGCTCTGCACTCACACTCGCTCTGCACTCACTCTGCACTCACTCTGCACTCACTCACACTCTGCACTCACTCACACTCTGCACTCACTCTGCACTTCTACTCGCTCTGCACTGACTCTGCAATCACTCACTCTGCACGCACTCACTCATTCTGCACTCACTCACACTGCACTCACTCTCTGCACTCACTCACACTCTGCACTCACTCTGCACTTGCACTCACTCTGCACTCACTACAGCAATCTCTCCCATCTGCCCCGCAGGACTACTAGTGGGCTATGCACCATTGTAGCCAGGGCTCTGCAGAGCCATGTCACCAGATGTCTATTCAAAAGGCAGTTTTGAGGGAACAGATTTAATCTTAAATCAGAACAAATTATAACTCTGCTTCTGGATAATCCGGTGTAAACTGTATGAACTTGTTTTCAGACAGACGTAAAGAGAGCTGCACTGTTCACAGTGGGGGCCTACATGGGAACAGGAACATGGTATGGGTGTTGGGGGCTCAAAGTATTATTCGGGGGTATTCGGAACAACTAATAATATAGGACCCAATTCCAGCTCTTTCATGGCCTTATCACAGACAGTGCAAAGGCACAATTGTCCAAATTCTAACGGCGTTTTTATTTAATATTCATGGATAGTGAGGTACGTTTTCAATATTTTAAGACAGCAGGAGCTCACACATATTACTGAAAATATTCTCTGTGACACCCTCTGACTTCTCATATGTGAGGTGTTTTGGGGATCCAAAAGACTTTTTATGTATGTTGGATGAAAAACATTTGTCTGTAATAGACTCTCACACATCGCCCACATTAAAAGTGCATCAACGGAAAACTATCTGTTTAAGGATTACAAGGTCGTCAGGGCAAGATTGCAGAACAGGGTCGGATCTATCAGGGCCCCTGAAAAGATGGGACCCTGCGCAAGCGCCAACTAAGAGACGGTAATCGGGAAATCCTGAACTTGTTATGATTCGTCATGTGTTATCAAATACGTCCAATGTAAACATATGAACGGAACTCACATTGCCGGTTATTATGGAGCCTTTCGTCATAGAAGACTTGCTGGTTCTTTTAGAAAGAACTGTGTAATATAAAACCTATCGAAATCCAGGAAACGCACCAGGAAGAGCGATGTTGCCACCTGAATATCCACCAACCTGCCTTACAATAGGCGATCCATGGATTGAAGCTGTCCTTTGGAAGTCAGTACGCATGCGCACACTAAACCCAGCCGGCACTTCCCAGGCGTATTTGAATCAAGTGGAATGAAAACAAGCCGGTCACCGGAGGGAGAGGCTCTGCAGTGCAGAGCCCGAGTTCCGGCCTTCCTGGGTTCTCTAAGGGGTAGATGCTACAGAAACATCGGCATATTTACCTCGGCTAGGCGTCGGCGGCTGCAGCAGCCAGCTAAGCCGGGGGGGTGGGCAGGAATAAGCGGTACAGCGTTGAAGATGCTTCTCAAAACGAGACGCTAAGTCCGTGACCTAAAGTGTCTAATGCAGCTGCGAGAGAAGAGCATGGACAGTGCACCGCAGACATAGCAAGGTAGAAACCAAGAAACCCGTTGCTGCAATCCTCCCCATACGGCATCCTGGGGACCGACAGCAGCGTGAGCTAAGAAACCGCATGACAGATCCATGTGCTGGTGCTGCACTGAAAGCAAAAAAAAGCCCGCTCCCAAAAAAAAACAAGGAAGCTGCGCGCTGAGCGCTGCAGAATTGTGAACGCGCCCGGCCATCTGGATTCACTAACGGAGGCACCCTGACAGCTCCTAATTATAATTTATGTACTTCTTTGCGCGAGCACGAACGAAATATGCCCAAAATGGCGAAACAAAACTACATTTACCCTATCACTTCAAGCCTATTAAAACGAAAACACAAGGAAGACGAATCACTGACCAGATGACAGAAAACGCTAAGGAATGTGTGGAATTCCTCTCACCAAGGCCCTAGGAGATACTTCTTTTTTTTCTCCTTTAACATTAGTTCTCGAAACTCCTCCCAGTTTCACTGGGGAGGAGTCCGAGCCCTAAAAATGTGTGCTGAAACAAAAACATAAATCAATTTGGCAGTCTTTTTTTTTTTAAAGTGGGTATGTGAAACAGGATTGTTAATTTGTGGTATTCCCCTTTGTTGTAACAGTTTGTATGGCATAGAAGAACAAAGGAGTGTAGACAGTTTCAAGTCAAAAAGTCATACATGCCCAATAGGAAATGTTGTCGTATCTTGATAATGTGTTTCTAACTCTGCATCCCATGCGTTTCAACTCTATGGGCCGTATTGTGATATGTTCGGAAACGGCTCCGACCGCATCGTAATAGGCCGGTCACATTCCTTTCCGACCACTTCATAACGATGGAGGCGGTCAGAAAGGAATCCGGGCGGTCATTCCGACTTGCTTCCAACCGGCTTGGAGAGCCCGTCTGCCAGTCGATAAGCGGCAAGTAAGCCCAAGGGTGGCTCTTTCCGCCCTTGGGATTACGATATCGGGTTTCGACAGCCTTTCTGTGCCGGCCTTTCCGACACAAAAAGGCTGACCGAACTCGACTTTGAGGGCTCTCAGCATCTTGGGTGCCCGGCCTCCCGTTGGAGGCTGAGGGGGTACCTCTGGAGCCCCCTTGTTGATCCCTGCAACCCTTGCAGGCACCTTGAGGTGCCTGCCACGGGGTGTAGGGATGAACTGCAACTCCTATTTTAAAACGGGAGCATGCATTCCAGGCAGTGTCCATGCTCCCATTGTAAAGAATAGGAATTCAACCAAACTGTGTTCAGTCGCATCCTAATTAGTCGGGCGGGACCGCCTACCGGGTGCCGGTCGCTTCCATGACCGAGACAATATCTCTGCCCGACATCGTAATAGGGCCCTATATGTTCTTTAGAAAGGATCTTATTGACAAAGATGGTGCTACTGTGCTGTAGGTATTCATGAGGTATGTAAATATGGACTCCAGAATCCAGTAATTTTGTACCTATTTTAGCACTCATGGGTATGCACCATAACCACTTCTGGTTGATCCATCTGACTCAATACTGTGTTATTTATTTATTATCGCAAGGTCATTGGCATCTGCTCTCAACTGGAAGCGGTGGGGCAACCCGAATGGGGTGGTGGTGGGAGAAAAAATGTATTAAACTACTTACCTTCACCTGCGGTCACTGCCTCAATGCACCTCTCCCGACACTGGTCACACTGCACAGGGTCCCAGGGGGCAATCACAGCTCTGGTTTCATGCTGGTAATATTATTTACCAGCATGAAAGCAGTGCTGTGCTTGGCCTGATTGGGCTGACTTGACACTCGCTCAGGCGCAGGGAGCCTGCAGCTTTTCTCCAATCCGGCTGGACAACACAGATGACTTGGACAAACCAAGGCACGCATGTCTGTTTGGATGGCCCAAGAAGGTCAGCCAAACTGACATGCACAGTTTAAAGTGTCCACCACTCGTCTCTTCTGTGACACTCTGTCACGATGGCCCCATTCCTAACCTAACATCGACTGGCCGTGTTAGGATTTGGATAGAAAAATAAAATGATTATGAAATGCCTTTATTATTTTATAGTGTGGCGATGCCCCTCTCCCATAATGGATGAGCCACCCCTGTGCAAGGTTACATTTTGGCTCCAGGGTCTCATTATGTATTGTTTATTTAATATTCAAGGGTGCATCTTACCCACCTCTTGGTTGCACCCATATACCAACTATTGTATGGACCCTTTCATATTCCAGTCTTAGAACATAACGTTTTCTGAGTTGATGTCATAGACCAAATACTGTGGTGTCTATCGTAAAATCCCTTGGGTTGCATGATGGCCTCCTGAAATCATCCATAGACTCACTGCTGTGGTGTCTGTGTAGAAGTCGGTTTATGTGATTAACTCAGATGCACCTTAGCTGCAAGCCGAGGAGTATTAAACAGAGACTATATTGATATTCTTTGGAATGAACCATATCCATTCTTGACCTGGTTCCTTAGATCTGCTATTGAAGTGTCTACTTTATTATTCTGAGTTGCACCTATAGATAGACTCACTACTATGCCTTAAGTCACAGGAAACAACCAGATTCCGAAGAGTGGTCATCCGTTTGGGCCTCAACCTCCCATAGCTACTCGACCACCAGTAGGTCCCAACAAAAGTAAGCCAACTAAACTTTGGATCAGTTGTGCAGGAAAACCCTTCCAATCAGAATTCACCTCCACTCTTCCTGTGAATGCATAAATGGCTGAAAAGTGATACCCCAATGGCTTACTGTGTTTTTATTTTACATAATGGTTCCCCTCAAAACATTACAACACCAGTTATAATATTTTAAGGCAATTCAATATCTGAAATACAGACATAAAGCCAAAATGTCAGTCGCATGCTGGTGAATATATTTTTCTTTCTAAATATCCAACCATGTCTGCATATAGTATTACTGCAAAGAAATAAAACATGGTAGCAAATTATTAGTATGTTTTTTCTTAACTATACACCCGAGGGACTAAATGTTCTGCTTATGTCATCATGTATAATGTCATCAAATTAGAAAGTGCTCTAACCAGAAAATGGTACTGTTAATAGTCTCACAATGTGTGAATCAGTGAAAAGTGGCCAGATTTGGTTTATAATGTAAATGTATATGGGAGCAGATCCAGTAAAGGGGTTTTCTGAGCCCTTGGCAAAATGTTGTTTTGTGCGAAACCCCTTTCCTAGAAACAATACCACACAGGGGGACTTTGGTTGTAATCTACCCCCACTTGGAGTATCACACTAATGTTGCTGTAGCATGGAGCCCCAGGTGTGTTACCTCAGTCACCAATTCTCGTCGTGTTTCCTGTCTGTAACAGATCTCTCACAGTTGAATTTTGATGTTTTTTTGCAGGGGTGTCTTTGTAAAGATAAGGGACAAGCAGCGCCATCCAGAGTGCTACGTATGCAGTGACTGCGAGGTCAGCCTCAAGCAGAAAGGACACTTCTTTGTGGAAGATCAAATTTACTGCGAGAAGCACGCCAGGGAACGTATGACTCCACCAGAAGGCTATGACGTGGTTACTGTGTTTCCCAAAAAATAATGGCAAAACATATATTGCAATTTTTGTAAAGGAGAATTACTCGTGAAATGTTATCCAAGAAGACTCAGCTTGACTTTTGTTTACAGAAATATTAATCATAACTCTATTTTCCTTAAATGCCACTATTGTATAGTCCAAAACACGTATTAAAGCAAAAAGGCGTGCCTTGAATGTTCTGACTTGATCACGTTTTCTGGAATGTAAACTGCCAATGCAAGTCAAACCCCTAAGTAAAGAAAACCATTTTCTTTTATGTTACTTTGTTGATATGCAATAAACCCTAAAACTACATGCTGCAAACAGAATCTTGTGTATTTTTATTCTCAGTCTATTATGGGAAGCTGTTTATGTAAAAATGACAGTTCTACAAATGTTTCACTTCCTTAAATGCTTAGCACAGAGAAACATGAATACAACAAATCCCACTCTGAATGTGTGTCTCAAAACAAATATACTTGGCAGAATTAATACACCATGTAGAATAAACAAATATGATACACAGAGAAGGAAGACATTACTTGGTGAATGATATGACTAACATATGTAGTAAATTGAATAAGACATATACTAAAGTATATATGAAGTGAGCTAAGATGAATATGGCCTTAAATGAAAAGAATATAGCAAGCACTGAATTGAATGTTACATATATTACAAAGAATACGACTTTTGAAAAGGTGGTTGGCTAATTAAGAGGAATATGACACATGTTGAAATGAATATGGTGCACTGAAGTTAAAATAACCTTAAATTAAATGAATGGCACATGTTAAAATAAATATATGGTATTTTTGAATTAATATAATACATGGTGAAAGGAGTACGACACACCTTTGAAATTGTTGAAATTAGTATGACACATATTGAAATGAATATAACTTGTACTAAAATAAATGTGACAGACTTTAAATCTAATATAATTGACATTGAAATTAATAGGCAACATCTTGAAATAAATATAAACCACGTTCAAACAAATATGAAATGTTCAAGTGAATATAAGATGCACTGAAATGAGTATGCATTGAAATGAATATGAAAAATCAACATGATCAGTGCTGAAATGAATGGGACATGGCCAACACTGAAATAAATATAACATACATTGAAAGGTTTCAATGTGGTAAAATGTATATGACCTATTTACCAAGGAATATAACATGCACTAAAATGAATGTGTCCTTTGCGAATATATAGTGTGATTTATTGAATATGGCATGCTTTGAAAAAGCATAAGACCCCCATTGAAAATAATTTGGCATGCCTTACAAAAACTACTCCCAGGGTTTAAGGCTCCTTTTATATGTTCAGTGCCGCCAGGCGGTCCTGAACAGGAAAAAAGGATGTCAAAAAGTTCTCCTTAAATAGGGCAGAAGGTCTCGGGTACTTACACCAACGGCCCTAAGGTAACAGTGCTGGAGGTTGAAGGTTGAGTCAGTGGAGGCTTTTCTAGCAAAACTTGATGGATTGCCCGATTCAACAAAGCAAGCACATAGACTTTGGTGGACAGGATACTGTCCACCCGAATGTCAAAGTAAAATGGCTGCTCATTGTATTATATGCTCTGGCGCTAAAAATGCTACAAATAGATTTGACTGTGGTGAGAAATGCATTCCAGTCTTTTCTGTGCTTGGGCAGTAATACTTGGCCCAGTAATACCAGCCACTAGCAACTTGTTACCCAGTATTTCCTGGCCCGATATTTCTGAGTCTGGAATTACTAGGCTCAGTATTGCGGTACGTAATACTGGATGCACTTCCGGGTCTGGTAATTCATATTCCAGAACGCCCTGCAAAAAGGGGTAATTCCCGCTATTTTGTATGGAATTACTAGCTATTGATGGTAAATCCAGTTGTGGTATTCTCACACCCATTTGCCTCACAATGTGTAATGAAGACGTGTGTTAGCTACATAAATAGTTATAGACCTCAGAGAGGAGCTTGGTGCACATAGGCAGACATTGAGACTTTAGGGTATATATGCATATTATACAAGGAGCCTCTGGCACATCCGGACTTTAGAGCACTTAGAAAGACTGCCTGAGGTTCTTGGGTAAATGGAACCTGAGTGTAGGGAAAGAAGCAGTGTGTGAGGAACTTGCTACCATAATGAAAAGATCTGGACATAGATAGATGGCAGTTTGAAGAACTTGTGGCACAAGTATGTCCAAGGGCCTGATTACAAGTCAGGTGGAGTGGAACTGCTGCTTGGTTTATAGTCATAGTCAAAACAAGCAATCTTCCTTTCCCTTGTGTGCTAGCAGGTGTTCGACTGAATCATGTCTTTGATGCAACTACATATTTATCACTGGGCGAATTGCATCACAACCCAAGACATCCGTGTTTCTTACTGCACATGCCACGTTTACATGCATTGTGTTGATTGCTGCAAGTATAGGCACAGTGGAGCCCTGCACTCACAGGGATCCACAGTTCTTTCTGCTTGAGCCCCGCAATGTGTGCCCTCCTAATCGTCATATTATGCTCTGAGCCTGCTCCTCACAGGCCACCTAGCACCACACACACACCTTGGCACTATAGTGCAAAGATATCTGCGTTATGTCTAGTATAGGTTTTGTACAGGACTGGTACCCTTCCAGTACAATATACTATTCCACAGTCAAATGTTAAAACTTCCCATTTTGGATGTGTGCTGTAGGGTCAGAAAAGTTTGGAAAAATAAAAGCATTTTGTCCAATCTTACACAAATCTCAAAGTTGCGTTTTTGGGTGCAAAATCATATCTAATATTGTTAGTATATAGAGCATTGCGTCAATGCCATGGGTGATTGCATGGGAACGCTCCTTTTCCACTCATTGAACGTCCCCATGATATAAATATACGCAAATATAACAAATTCCTGATATGCATTATTATCAGGCAACTTTCCAACGCAAAATGGTTGTTAAAATTCCAAATAAATGTTTTGTGCTGGATTGCGTCGTACTGTGTTTTCAGAGGAGGTCCTGGACATGAGGTTTGAGGTCTTGAAACCTCTGCTTGCAATCTTCAATTGTCCGGGGGTGAGAGGAGACTGCATTGGCTTTCTGGGTACCCTGCTACTTGATCTTTCTTCTCACTTACATTTTGGAGCAGGCAGCCCATGAGCCGCGGCACTCCTGCACAACCTGCAGTTCAGATACACTGAACTTGAACTTTCTCATGCATTCAGGGCCAGTAGACCATTGGATGGTTTGCAGTGAGGTCATCAGATGGCCTTCCTCCACATTGGCTGGAAAGCCGGCAGGCAGAAATGCATATTTCCTGGCAATGCCAAATCCCAGTGCATACTGGACAATTCCTGCCTTTAATATAGACCGGTAATTCAAAGTATGAAAATATCAGGTGCAGAAATATTGCTCGAGTTTTGATCCATAATTTATGGTCTCATGCTCAGATTTGTTTAGCAAAATGTAATGTGTTGCTTACAAATAGACGTCTGAGGAGCTTGATTACAGGAGACGGAGCTTGAAGCACTTTTATCTTTGGATACCATGGGGGAGATTTTCAAACCTTTTGTTCGGGTTTAGTGTCACAATAGTGATGCTACAGAGTGCACATTTTATTTTGCTATTTTATTTCCTACGTAAAACTTGCTTTGTGGTGGAAAGCACCCTCTGAGTACCGCAAAGCACTGCTTTGTGTAACTTTGCGCCGAATGGGCGTTACATGGGTGGTACATGGGCATTCCCATGGAACAACCCATGTCTTTTGATGCAAAACCATATTTACAAAGATTTGTAAACATGGTTTTATGCCAAAAGTTTGCGCCAAAAGTTAACAGCCCTTCAAAGGAGGCCTAACGGGATAAATGCTTTCATTTCTCCCTACTTTTCCGACTTTCCATGTGTGCTGCACTGTGCAGCACGTATGCAAAGTGAGAAAAGCTTTGCATTGTGCCTAGGATAGTATTTTGTACTGAAAGGGTACCCTTCCTGTATAAAACCTGTGCTACACTCATGCAAAATCCTTAGCGCTAAGGTTTGTGCATGGCACAGGGCAGCTGAAATCAGTGCTGGCGCAAGGGAAAGTGGAGGAGAGAGCCATATCTCCAAAGATATGGCGCTCTCCAGCTCCCTCTCTGTCAAGAACTAAACTCAGACGATCACTACTGTGGCGGCGTCCTGTTGATCGGGGACCCGACACAGGACCCTACGACTCACCAGCCCTTCGCCAGGCCCCGGCTAGTTCCACTACACTGTGGGTGGATGCACCCGGCGGCTCCACTCCACCCGCTCCTCCAGTCTGCAAACAGTGGATCGGGGCTTCGACCTTGTTGACGCTCACCCTGACCTCCAGGCCCACACCTCCCGATTAATTCTTGGGCAGTACCTGTTCCGGCTTCCTTTGGTATCAGACTTACAGTTCCTCCACAGGTTGGAGTAGCCCAACCTGCCTGGTCAACCAGCACTTAACCTTCTGCCTAGATGTTATTCACACGTACTTCACCATTGGGCCTCCTCTAATAATCTCTTCCGGAGGGACAAGCCTTGTTGCCCAATCTGCTTCCCGGACATCGCACCAGCACCTTCCTCAGCACCTTCAGATGGTAACCTGGTCCTGATGATGATCTCAAGTAACTAGGATCAAAACGCTGTTGACATACCAGCGCTAACTCCGACGCCTCTTCTACTATGGTTCGCTAAAAAATTGTCTGAAATATATGATAAATCTATCTAAATATTCCTTCTTGAACCATACGTCGTTTTTGTATGTATTACTCACTTTTTCACCTTGTGCCATTGCTGTTTTTGCCACTGGTCACCTGCGCCGTTTACCTTTGTGCACGCTGATGCTCGTGACACTCAAAGTCTTCGGGTTGCCTATGCAATAATGAAAAAATTCTTAGGTATCGTAACAGAAAGTTTCAATTCTATTAAGGACTTGGAGGCGAGGATTATGCCTTCGTTCTTTACTTTATTTTAACAGCAGCCATATAATATCAAACAAAAACTAATTTTCCCATGGTACATCGGGAAAAAACTGTAGTTCAAACAACCAATGAGAACACCATTGTCAACCAATCAGCATATTGTGCTTTCTCCTTGTCTCCTTGTCCTCTTTCAAAGCCGGGAGTTAGCCATAAGATCATCATCATGTATCCTGTTTGCTAGCATCAGAATCTGCAACAATAAGGACAATTGTCACTACTAAGTTCTTCCACAAAAAAAACCTGTGGAAAGATGCCTATCACAAATTAGTCATATATTGTAACTAAGGCAACATCCACATACATGGTTAAATGTAAGAATTACTTACTCCAATATGGGGAGGGTGATCTCCTTGAAGGGATCTCTAGGGTGGGATAATCCTCACCTCCGAGTCCTTAACTGCATGCGGGCGGAATTCCGCTCGTACGCTGACTTTTTCAAAAGCGCACTTTACGTGACGAGCTGGGCTCGTCATGAGCGTGCGAGGAGGCTACCTCATGACGAGCCCAGCTCGTCATCAGCGTCGAAGGGGTTAATAGAATTGAAACTTTCCGTTACGATAGCTAGGACATTTTTCATTCTATGTCAGGACTGGAGGCGAAGATTATGCTAGTTTAAAGCTTGTTGACCACCAAATGTTAAGAAACTACCAGTAGTGCGCACTGTTCCCAACGGAAAAACGATTTTCCTGTCAATTATTCAATTCTTAAATCAAAAATATATATGTAACGTGATTAAGATACATAAGTAAACAACAAGTTGTTTATTCTCTAAAGTTAATTGTATTAAACAAACATACAATTTTTCTCATAATACACAATCAATCATTGTTTAGTGTTGTGAACATATATGTAGTCAACGTCTATTTGTAAGACAATCACTGAATCACAATACTAATGTATATATACTGTAATCACAATGCATTTAGCAGTTCATATTCAGAAAAATTCTAATGAAGTCTCCATCTTTTTTCATCAATCATATGTAGTCTTCGGCATTGCCCAATGCATTTCGGGACCTTTAGGTACCCTTCATCAGGGGAAAACTCCTAAAATAAAAAACATATATCATATCACTGTGTCTGACAATACATATAGAAAGATGCACAAATACATTGCACTAATTTTACTGTAGACACCAAGGCATGGGGGGAAGGGGAGGGGGGAAGAGACTTTGTTCAAAAGATACCTCTTGATGAACCGGGGTTTTGAAAGTGGAAGAAAGCCCTAACCATTCTAACTGAAATATCGCAAAATATTGATGAATCCCTTAATAGATGGAACAATATGCTTAAACAAAAGCCTGAGAATTTGACAAAGTGAAGATCTGCGATCTTTGTTATATCAACAGGTACGTCCATATTGAGGGGAATGGCCTATGGAGCATGATACTGTGAGTGAAGAACAAAACTAATAATCACTGTCACGTACCTAGTAGATATGGTGAAGTAGGAAAGTACAAATCAGAACTACTTCACGTTCCTCACTACAAGTGTAGACCAGGTCAGCAAACAGTGAGCTGGATGAAAATATTAGCGTAATAATTATGCATGTATAAAATGCCTATACATGATACAGAAAGTTTAACAAAAATATGCAATACCTATATCATGCAGCTGTTCTATTCATGTAGAGTGTGTATCCATATCCGCTATAGATGCCAAGCAATAATGCGGAATAGACTAGATGAGACAGACGATCCGAGTTAATGAGGTAAAATACATTGTCAATGATGCTGCTCTTTATACACAAACAGAGTGCATTTAGTCAATAGTCTGTGTTAAAAACAAAAACAAAAACAAAATGAATGTCCTATTGAATAACTGTATGCAATATGATGGTGCTAAATACCAATGGGGGAATATCTGTCATACCTTATGTCAAACAACGCACGATCAGAATAGATACAGTGGAATCGATTTTAAACGCTGCTACTCTGGACACATAACCAAGATGTATTCAGTCCATATTCTGTAATGAGAACAAGACACATTGCTTACTCGGTGTCTATCACCACTGTACCATTCCCAAATTCCCTTTTGCAAAATTACTATAATACCTTGTTTCGAGTTGCTGAGCAATACTTATGCACGATGCATTCAGCAGAACGTTGTGTTGCAAATTGCTAGAAAATGAACCTGAAACAAATTAAAACAGTGTAACCAGCTTAGTACCTCCAAACACTGTTTTCGAGTTAAATGATCATTTCATCCCAAGCTGTAATACCTTCTGTTTGAACAAGGAAAAGACTTCTCGAGCGCGATGCCTGCAGCAGACTCGGTATTTAAGTGATAGCCGAATGGACATTAACCAATTCTGAAAAGCGACCAGAAATCAATGTCAATATAACGAATACTCGCAAAACCCAGCAATTATGTCACAATAGTCTACACGTTCAAGGTAGCCGCGCTTACCTTGGTACAGCTAAACTGAAGATACTATCTTTACTCAGCGACTCGCCGTCAACACTGAATGGGGTGCCAGATACCCGCGGAGGGATATCATACAAATAAACCACCATACGCGCACGATGCAGGGAACTAGCTGACGCTAAGACTCCTGGGAGATGTAGTGTAAGAATGATCACACCGATTGTTAGAGGAAATTAAACCTACGCGCACGATGCAGGGAACTAGCTAACGCTAAGACTCCTGGGAGATGTAGTGTGGACAATGATCACGCCGATAGTTTGAGGAAATTAAACCTAAACAAGGCTGTCAAAATGTACAAAAGGTCAACGGTATGACAACAAGGTATGCCTCTTGAATAGTGTGAAAATATCACTAACTGAATCTGACTGAAAAGTGAAATAATCACAAACGTGATATCACTGGGTCATAACCCCTGACATCTGACTCCTCATTAGATAAAAATGTCTACATCGTAAGAGAAGTTGTGAAGGGGTATTGTAACCACATAATTGGACATTGATCAAAGGAAAACATATTCTTACATCTCATGCAATACTCATAACCTATATTGTCAATATCAACTGTTGATATACAGGTAACATAATCACATGTAACATATTTATACAGTAAGTATATACATATTTACAGCATGGACACGCTATACACATCTCAATGAGAACAGTTTGAGATATTCTACAGCCATTATTATCTGCTCGCACAGTAACAATACGTGATGTGGTTCCTATATATTAGACACATGATGCAATCAAAGTGCTACAGCAATACTGTATATAACCAATGTCTCTATAAGGGACTATCATGGATAATTGAAATAAGCAAATACATTCACAGATGCTAATACAGGACTTAAAGAATGCTCAAGTTGTAGTCATTCAAATTGACTGAAACACTGTACTACATTAATGATAACACATGTCTCCAACATAATAACGGAAAATGTATTAATGACCTAATTAAAAGAAAAACACAAGAAACCTATCTTTCTACCTACGTAATTTAGTGGATGTAGATGGATAAAGATGTGGCTATTACCAAGGCAAATGAACCACTAGTGAAAATCTACTGAATAAATGTGGCTGAATATGCAGCTAGTCGCTGTAGTAAAAGCAAATCTACCATATGGAAGTCAAAGATGATGCTAGATTAGAATACCAAAAATTAATAATTGACTTCGGATGTAGAATCTTATAGGAAACAACTATAATCTATTCTGTCATTCAGACCTTTCGGGGTGACTGTTGATAAATTCTCTATCCAGAAAATTTCTCGTTGAAGTAGTTTTGCTGAATTATCTTGGCCTTCTTTTTTCGGTACCACTTCAATAATTTGTGCCCTAAGTTGTGCAATGTTGTGTTTATGTTCATCCCAGTGATCTGCGATAGGTGTTGTTTTGTTTTTGGATTGAATATTACTCTTATGTTCGGTGAGTCTAATCTTGAATTTACGTTCAATTTTCCCTATGTAGAGTTTACCACATGGGCACTTCAAACAGTAAACAATATTTGCACAGTTACAGTCTGCTGAATGTTTAAGCGGTATCTTTTTCCCAGAGGTGGGGTGAATGAGAATATTCCCTGTAATGATGCTATTACAATGGATGCAGTTCTGGCATTTGGTCGTTCCTTTGAAGGTTAAGGGAGGATCATGTCTTATAGGTGTGCCGACCAGGTCCATCAGATTTTTGCCCCTCGTGAACGCAAATGTGGGTTTCTCTGAAAAAATGTTGTTGAAATCTTTTTCATTTTGTAATAGTTCCCACCTTTTAAAGATAATTCTCTTAATTTGGTTTGATGTAGTAGAATGTTTGATGACAAACGTAAACGCCTTACTGGGCGTTATGGTGGCAGTAGACAATAATGTTTGGCGATCTTTGATGGTGATTCTATCAATACTTTGATCAACGATTTCTTGAGGATAACCCCTTTGAGTGAATTTGTTGCGATAAATGTCAATTTGTTTTTCAAAGATATCATCATTGGAACATATCTTTTTGATACGTAACAAGTGTGAGTATGGTAAGTTGGTTATGAGACTTCTGGGATGGAAGCTAGTATACATAAGTGTACTATTGCGATCTGTAGGCTTGGTAAAGATGTCAGTGATCAAACGGGTATTGGTAGGATCTGTAGATATCGCAACATCCAAGTAGTTCACAGTACTAGAACTGATGTTGTGAGTGAATTGAATTCTAGGGTTGTGAGAGTTCAGCTGTTGTATCAAGTTCTCCAGTTCTTGACGCTCTTTGGACCAAATCAGAAAAATGTCATCTATATAGCGGCCATATAACATAAGGCCTTGATTCCAATTGTCGTTAGTGAGTATGCATTCATGTTCAAACTTTGACATAAATATGTTCGCATAGGCTGGAGCCCCAGAGAATCCCATGCTAGTTCCAGTCATTTGATCAAAAAAGTTGCCATCCCACTGAAAATAGCTGTAATGTAAACAGAAATGTAACAGTTTCAAAATGAACACGTTTTTATCTTCTGTGAGATCCATTTGAAGTAACGCCTATTCTGTTGCCTCCAATCCTTGATGATGGTTTATGGACGTATATAGTGCTGTTACATCTATGGTACATAGTACCCAATCTTTGTGAAAATATTGTTGTATGGTTTCTAGCTTGTTCAAAAAATGAGTGGTATCTTTGATGTAGGAACACCACGACTGAACAAATTGCTGAAGAAAATGATCCAAGTATTGGTCAATCGGATCAAATATAGAACCAAACCCTGACACAATAGGGCGAAACGGTGGATCTGTGGGATTTTTGTGGATTTTGGGTGTCATGTACAGCACAGGTCTTCTAGGATTCAGAGTTGTCAGACAATTTCTTTGTGTAAGAGTAATAATTCCTGATGTCACAGCTTCCTGTAAAATGCTCTCGAGAGCCCTTTGGAGTTCAAGTGTAGGATCGTGTTCTAACGACAAATACGTGTTTGTGTCAAAAACATGTTCATTGACCTTGCGATGATAATAGTCAGTATCCATTATTACCAATGCTCCTCCTTGTCAGCTGGTTTCAAAGTAAGGTTTTTGTTCTGTGTAATGGAATACAAAGTATTGTAGTCATATGTCGAGAAATTTTTCTTCTTGGCAGGTTTGTAAACAATTTTCACCAAATCTCTTTTTACTGTCTCTTCAAAAAAATACAAGATTTTGTGGGAAGTCGGGGGCAGATATTTACTCGGAGGTTTAAATTTAGTCTCTTCCAGTGTACTTTCCTCATCAATTTTACAGTCCAGGATGTTAGAAAAGTAGTGACGCAGCCTCAATTTGCGCATACATTTATAGAAAGCTACATTTGTTTCAAGGAAAGTGGTATCGTTGGTGGGGACAAAGGACATCCCTTTGTTAAGTGTCATGATTTGTTGTTTCGAAAGTTCCAATGATGAAATGTTTATGACAAGGGTAGATTCTTCCCGCTGCGTAGTATTCTTCCCATGTCCTCTCCTTGTGCGCCGCTTATAAGGGCCGGTCCTGTTGCCTGCGTCTGTGGCGGTGGTTGTCCTGTGGTTGGAACCTGCGACAAAAAAGAAGACGCTGTAGTGGCACTGATAGTGCTATGGGTTGTGGATGGCACCGAAGAAGGTACACTTGAAGATTTGGCAAATGGTTGTCGGGAAGCAGACACATCTTGGTCCATTGTAATGCTTTCCTCACTAGATGTCATTGTCTTGTGTGGAGTGAACCGCCTCTTGGCATAGATTTCTGCCCACGTATAGACCTCGTTTAATTTATAGTCTATCGTGTCTCTACGATATTTTCTTATCTTACCCTCTTGGAGCTCCTTGTTATATCGATCCAGCTTTTGATTTAAGTCTTCCAAGGTGGTTTTCCAAGTTTCAACTTCCACAACTTTTTCTAACTCACTCTTTAGGTTGAAAATGTCTTCATCAAGATCTTTAATTGTTCGTGACAGTTCCTCAATAATAAGAAGTATTAAATCCAACGAACACTTATTCAGGATAGAAAACCACTTATCCATGAACTCGGGGTTCATGTGAAATCTGAATAGCATGGGTCTCAATGCAATTCTCAATCCTCTAGGTATTCTTTTAGCCCGATGATATTGTACCAAGGTTGATGCATGCAGACGTTGGTTTAGCTGTCTTCTTGTGAGGTATTCTAATTGCTTAAGACGTTGGATTGTTGAACCCCCTTTGGTGTCTACAAGTTTGATTTCATTAATAAGTGCATATATGTCTGTAGCTTCTTCGTTGGTATATGCTAATGTACTGGCTCTATTCTCTGTTATATGTGTAATGCTCTCAAATGAAGCCATAATGTTCTATATAATGCGAAAAATACTATACTAGTATCGGTGCAACCTCTGGAGAGCCACAAGTGAAGAACAAAAAAGGGGATGAGCAGAGGTGCACTTGTGTATTCTGTATATTAAATCACTCCTAAAGCACACTAATCAAGGGGTGCTACACTACATTTCATCATTGGAACTTTCGAAACAACAAATCATGACACTTAACAAAGGGATGTCCTTTGTCCCCACCAACGATACCACTTTCCTTGAAACAAATGTAGCTTTCTATAAATGTATGCGCAAATTGAGGCTGCGTCACTACTTTTCTAACATCCTGGACTGTAAAATTGATGAGGAAAGTACACTGGAAGAGACTAAATTTAAACCTCCGAGTAAATATCTGCCCCCGACTTCCCACAAAATCTTGGATTTTTTTGAAGAGACAGTAAAAAGAGATTTGGTGAAAATTGTTTACAAACCTGCCAAGAAGAAAAATTTCTCGACATATGACTACAATACTTTGTATTCCATTACACAGAACAAAAACCTTACTTTGAAACCAGCTGACAAGGGAGGAGCATTGGTAATAATGGATACTGACTATTATCATCGCAAGGTCAATGAACATGTTTTTGACACGAACACGTATTTGTCGTTAGAACACGATCCTACACTTGAACTCCAAAGGGCTCTCGAGAGCATTTTACAGGAAGCTGTGACATCAGGAATTATTACTCTTACACAAAAAAAATTCTGACAACTCTGAATCCTAGAAGACCTGTGCTGTACATGACACCCAAAATCCACAAAAATCCCACAGATCCACCGTTTCGCCCTATTGTGTCAGGGTTTGGTTCTATCTTTGATCCGATTGGACAATACTTGGATCATTTTCTTCAGCAATTTGTTCAGTCGTGGTGTTCCTACATCAAAGATACCACTCATTTTTTGAACAAGCTAGAAACCATACAACAATATTTTTACAAAGATTGGGTACTATGTACCATAGATGTAACAGCACTATATACGTCCATAAACCATCATCAAGGATTGGAGGCAACAGAATGGGCGTTACTTCAAATGGATCTCACAGAAGATAAAAACGTGTTCATTTTGAAACTATTACATTTCTGTTTACATAACAGCTATTTTCAGTGGGATGGCAACTTTTTTGGTCAAATGACTGGAACTAGCATGGGATTCTCTGGGGCTCCAGCCTATGCGAACATATTTATGTCAAAGTTTGAACATGAATACATACTCACTAACGACAATTGGAATCAAGGCCTTATGTTATATGGCCGCTATATAGATGACATTTTTCTGATTTGGTCCAAAGAGCGTCAAGAACTGGAGAACTTGATACAACAGCTGAACTCTCACAACCCTAGAATTCAATTCACTCACAACATCAGTTCTAGTACTGTGAACTACTTGGATGTTGCGATATCTACAGATCCTACCAATACCCGTTTGATCACTGACATCTTTACCAAGCCTACAGATCGCAATAGTGCACTTATGTATACTAGCTTCCATCCCAGAAGTCTCATAACCAACTTACCATACTCACACTTGTTACTTATCAAAAGGATATGTTCCAATGATGATATCTTTGAAAAGCAAATTGACATTTATCGCAACAAATTCACTCAAAGGGGTTATCCTCAAGAAATCGTTGATCAAAGTATTGATAGAATCACCATCAAAGATCGCCAAACATTATTGTCTACTGCCACCATAACGCCCAGTAAGGCGTTTACGTTTGTCATCAAACAATCTACTACATCAAACCAAATTAAGAGAATTATCTTTAAAAGGTGGGAACTATTACAAAATGAAAAAGATTTCAACAACATTTTTTCAGAGAAACCCACATTTGCGTTCACGAGGGGCAAAAATCTGATGGACCTGGTCCGCACACCTATAAAACATGATCCTCCCTCAACCTTCAAAGGAACGACCAAATGCACGAACTGCATCCATTGTAATAACATCATTACAGGTAATATTCTCATTCACCCCACCTCTGGGGAAAAAGATACCGCTTAAACATTCAGCAGACTGTAACTCTGCAAATATTGTTTACTGTTTGAAGTGCCCATGTGGTAAACTCTACATAGGGAAAACTGAACGTAAATTCAAGATTAGACTCACCGAACATACGAGTAATATTCGATCCAAAAACAAAACAACACCTATCGCGAATCACTGGGATGAACATAAACACAACATTGCACAACTTAGGGCACAAATTATTGAAGTGGTACCGAAAAAAGAAGGCCAAGATAATTCAGCAAAACTACTTCAACGAGAAATTTTCTGGATAGAGAATTTATCAACAGTCACCCCGAAAGGTCTGAATGACAGAATAGATTATAGTTGTTTCCTATAAGATTCTACATCCGAAGTCAATTATTAATTTTTGGTGTTCTAATCTAGCATCATCTTTGACTTCCATATGGTAGATTTGCTTTTACTACAGCGACTAGCTGCATATTCAGCCACATTTATTCAGTAGATTTTCACTAGTGGTTCATTTGCCTTGTTAATAGCCACATCTTTATCCATCTACATCCACTACATTACGTAGGTAGAAAGATAGGTTTCTTGTGTTTTTCTTTTAATTAGGTCATTTATACATTTTCCGTTATTATGTTGGAGACATGTGTTATCATTAATGTAGTACAGTGTTAAAGTCAATTTGAATGACTATAACTTGAGCATTCTTTAAGTCCTGTATTAGCATCTGTGAATGTATTTGCTTATTTCAATTATCCATGATAGTCCCTTATAGAGACATTGGTTATATACAGTATTGCTGTAGCACTTTGATTGCATCATGTGTCTAATATATAGGAACCACATCACGTATTGTTACTGTGCGAGCAGATAATAATGGCTGTAGAATATCTCAAACTGTTCTCATTGGGATGTGTATAGCGTGTCCATGCTGTAAATATGTATATACTTACTGTATAAATATGTTACATGTGATTATGTTACCTGTATATCAACAGTTGATATTGATAATATAGGTTATGAGTATTGCATGAGATGTAAGTATATGTTTTCCTTTGATCAATGTCCAATTATGTGGTTACAATACCCCTTCACAACTTCTCTTACGATGTAGACATTTTTATCTAATGAGGAGTCAGATGTCAGGGGTTATGACCCAGTGATATCACGTTTGTGATTATTTCACTTTTCAGTCAGATTCAGTTAGTGATATTTTCACACTATTCAAGAGGCATACCTTGTTGTCATACCGTTGACCTTTTGCACATTTTGACAGCCTTGTTTAGGTTTAATTTCCTCTAACTATCGACCTGATCATTCTCCACACTACATCTCCCAGGAGTCTTAGCGTTAGCTAGTTCCCTGCATCGTGCGCGTAGGTTTAATTTCCTCTAACTATCGGTGTGATCATTCTTACACTACATCTCCCAGGAGTCTTAGCGTCAGCTAGTTCCCTGCATCGTGCGCGTATGGTGGTTTATTTGTATGATATCCCTCCGCGGGTATCTGGCACCCCATTCAGTGTTGACGGCGAGTCGCTGAGTAAAGATAGTATCTTCAGTTTAGCTGTACCAAGGTAAGCGCGGCTACCTTGAACGTGTAGACTATTGTGACATAATTGCTGGGTTTTGCGAGTATTCGTTATATTGACATTGATTTCTGGTCGCTTTTCAGAATTGGTTAATGTCCATTCGGCTATCACTTAAATACCGAGTGTAGGAGAGTAGGGTCTGCTATCCTATGGTCACCCCAAATTTTTGCTTTTTGCTTCACTGGTTTTCGACTACTGAGGCTGTGGGCCTGCTGATCAGACCCCCAGCCTGCTGTTCTCTCACTAAATTAATGACACATGTGCTATAGGCACATACCAATTGGAAATGGACTCCTTGTCAGCCCCTGTAGAATGCACTATAGGTGCACAGGGCACAGGAGCCACTAAGGCCTACCAGGGGCTGCAGCATATCTTTTGCCACCCCTGGCTGGTTCTTAAATTGACACAACTGGCTGATCACTCAGCTGGGGTAAGGTGGTGTACACACCCCTTGCTTAGATATAGTATACCTATGTCTAAACCTATATCTGGACACATGTAAACCTGTGAGCCACTCCTATAGACAGGCCTCACCAATCCTGGAGGCTGGGTGCATGGTTTTTATGTGAGATGGAGCTCTAGCATGAGCTGAGCCCGTCTGCAGCCGTCGGGAACAAATCCCTAAGCTGTTTCAGGATAATGCCATACCATATACTATTAAGTGCCTTATAATCCTCGCGGTTATTTAGCAACTCTGGTTTGGCTTTATCAAAACATGTCGTGTAAGGTGTCATACGCTTTGGAATACCATCCCCTCGCCAGTTCTGGCGACGGGGATGGCATTCCACCCCTCTAGAGGGGTAAGACATGTTACTTCACTTTAATGCGGTTGATTTCTCCAAAGGCCTTAAGATCCCCAAAATGGATGCCTCTGCCACAGACAAATGTCTGGACCCCTGGAGCTGACCGAAACCCAGTCAAGGGGGTCCTGGACAAAGGGTTTCCTGTCACAGGAGGGTGTCACCGCCCTCCAGACAGGAGATAGTGTATTGTAGCAGGGAGGTTTGAAAGAAACCAGACACTGCCTGGGGCGCACAAGGCTGCCCCTTGCATAATCCGGCCAAACCGGTTCTGGGGCACTCCAGCCCTCGTGCCAGGGCGGCCTGGATCAAAGGAAGGGGGTGTATCCACCCACTTCCTGGGTCCCACCCATAGGAGGGGACCTAGCAGGTAATCACGCCCACCAGATTCGAATAAGAGTGGGAGCAGTGCCAATGCACATCAGATTTCCTGGAAGAAACATTTGAAACGATATTCTGGACCCTTCGCCCTCCATCTCAACGTGGAAGCCCGAAGAATCTCCCTTGTGGTCAAGGAGTGACCACCCTGCAGCAGCAGGCACCATCCAGCCCTCGACGTCTACTTAGTTGCAGTTCCCGCCGGAACTCGAGCGACTGAGATCGACGAGATCAAGCCTGCCCAGCTTCTAACAGCCCGATCCACAGTCCCTGCAAAGCTGAGACCCGTGGAGGCGACCGGAAGCGTGGGGCACGCCATCTTGAAGTGACCACGAGACGCTGACCGTGCAGCCCACGAGTGACCCTCGAAGCTGTACACCGGGGTTTGAGAAGCCCCCACCCTGAGCTACTCCTGAGCCGAAGTTCAGCCCTCCACACTCGACGAGTGCTGCGTGGGGCCCTTTGGCACGATTTGGCTCAACGCGTTGGCCCGGTCACTTGCCAGCTGGCTTGTGGTCCCTGTGCCGACGAACTACAAAAGAAGACTCGTGATTCTGGTTGCTCCAGATCCACACCAGCTCCCCTGAAAGGGAGCCCCGACTCTGACCTTCCTGGTCCGAGTGAGACGCCATCTTCCAATCCCGCGTGGATTGCTCTTACCAAGGCTTGTTTGCTCCAAACCGGAAGCCGACTGCACCGACGGTGAGAGCCTGCGTGGGACAGATCGTGACCTGCTCCTGGACGTCGCAGATGCCCCAGAGCCCACGTGACAGCGAAGAGAAGCGCCTCGACGACCACCTGATTGCGCCCGACATTGCCTGGTTCCGTCCTGGTTCCACCCTGGTCACTGCTGAGTGACCCAGACTCTGTCCCCTCTGCTTTCAGGTACTCTACAACTTGAGTCCACCCTTGGACTCCACCGGACACTTCGTCTTCACCCTGCCTGCAGCCCTTTCAGCTTCAAGCACCAAGAGCCTGCGTGTCAAAACCCGACGCCACTTCGACCCTGTGCACCCACTTCCTGTGGGTGAGGTAACTTTGCTCCGCCGGTGTTCCCACACTGGTGCACACCTCTAGGGTCTGTGTGTTAAGTTTTGTTCCTCTAGGTTCAGCGGAAGTGTCCTTAAACTTTAACTATTTGACTTTTACGCACCATTGGTTAACATTGGTGCATGCGTGCGCTTTCCGCACATCTCCCGAATCCCGAGGGCCTTTCCCGACTTCAGCATTGCTTGTCCTGACTGCTCCCAGCGATTCCCTAGGCCCTAGGCCTAACCACTGTTCGAGTGGCCTCTCTCATACCACTTGTTTAGTATATGGTTTGAGTGGCCCCCTGCCCTCATCCATAATTGTGCAACTTTGTATGTTTAAACAGTGCTTTTGATTTAACGCTTGTGCCCCTTTATTCATAAAGAATACTGGGGATTGTTTTTAGTAATAAACACATATATTTTTATAATATATACTTGTGTGGTGTCCTTTCATTTGGTATTACAGGATTGTATGTGGTAAAACAGCTCGCTTAACACGACCTCTTAAGTTAAGCCTTTAGGCTGCTTAGTCCATGCTACCCCTAGGATAGCTTGTCTAATAAGGTTGACTTACAACCAGACACCATAAGGGGATTGTTTGGTCAGGTAGTAGGTGGTTCCAGAATTGGACACATCCCCTACCAGGCCAACTTCTCACATTGGTGAGCAGCGGTGCGGATTTGAGCTTGCTGTTGTTTTACCATTGCAATCTTTATATCAAATTGAAAGATCACATCAAGTACCTCTAGGTACATATAAAATCAAAAGCTTAGCATATTAAGTTCTACTGAACTTAGTAGTTGTAGGTTGAAGGGAGTAGCACACCCCTGACTACAACTCACTAGCAAGGTCCAGTAGGAAAACACTTAGTGTAGGTAAGTGCACCACTTACACCTCACTAGTAACCATGTCCGACACAGGAAAGGCCTCAGGGTCTAGTCCTGTGACAGTTGACCCTACCCAGGCAACTTCTGGATATGACAAACTAACCCGCAGAGACTTGATTGTCTTGTGCAAAGCAAGAGGGTTAAAAAGGGGCAGAAGCCCCACCTGCCTAATCCTGATAGGACTCCTAGAACAGGATGACTTAGAGAGGGCAAAAGCAGCTTCCCTAGATACAGGAACTGGAGGGAACCCCCCTGCAGTTGATCCCCCTGAAGAGGAGGATGATGATGACTTGGATGAGGACTCAGAAGTTGAGGACTTAGAAGTACAGGATCAGGGTAGCCAGGTTCCAGTTGGTAGGCTTAGCCAGGCCAACTTGGACCTACTGGGAAATGGAGAGGGCCAGCACCTCCCCAGATCCCAACAAATGATTCTCCCAGGCAACAGAAGAGTGAGATCTCCCTCAGGAGACTCTCATCTTTCTAGTGCCTCCAGGGAATCACAGAGAGGCATGAATGCTTCTCAAAAGTTAGAGCATAGGGCCAGAATGAGGGCTGTCAAACTCCAGATAGAGAGGGAGGAGGTAGCCTTGGCTCAAGCTAGACTTGCCTTGGCAAGAGAGCAGAAATTAAGTGGCTTAGATGTCACTGGTGGCAGCAATTTTCCAAGAGAAAAAGACAGGGCCTATGACAATAGAAACCTGACCAAGATTGTGCCCCCCTTTAAAGAAGGGGATGACATCCACAAATGGATGACTGCTCTTGAGAGAGCCTGCATGGTACAGCAGGTTCCTGAGAACCAGTGGGCTGCAATTTTGTGGTACTCCTTTTCTGAGAAAGGGAGAGACAGGCTCCTCACAGTTAGACCTGAGGATGCCAAAAACTACTCTGTTTTGAAGAGTGCTCTCATTGAAGGGTATGGCCTAACCACTGAGCAATACAGGTTGTTGTTCAGAGACACCCAGAAAGCACAGACTCAAGACTGGACTGATTTTGTGGAGTGTGCCACTAAGGCTTTGGAGGGTTGGTTACAGGGAAGTAAAGTTTCAGACTATACAGGATTGTACAATCTTATGATGAGAGAACAGATCCTTAATAACTGTACAAACCAGCTGTTGCATCAATACCTTATTGACTCTGATCTGACCTCTCCCCAAGAATTGGGAAAGAAGGCAGACAAATGGGTCAGAACAAGGATTAAGCAGAAACCCCAGAACCAAGGTGGTGACCAGAAGAAAACAGACCAGAAGGGTGGTAATCAGAATCAGAAAGATAAAGAAAAAGACCAGAAGTCTTCAGGCCCCCAAACTAATAGTAAGGAGGGTGGTTCCCAAAATGGTAACAAGAAGAAGAAGAACAAAGGTCCAAAGACACCTTGGTGTAATACCTGCAAATCAGTTTCACACTGGGGCAGTGAGTGCACCAAGGCAAATCCAGTTCCCACCACTACAGCTCCTAAAGCAACTGCAACCCCAAGTACAGTAAGCAGTGGTGGAACACAGTCCAAGGGTGTAGCTGGGTTGACCCTGGGTATTGAAGTAGGATCTGGCCTAGTCAGAATCCCTACACAGGCAGTTCTCCTGTATGATGTGGACATTGAGTTGCCCACTGCAGTAAGCCCCACTAACCTGGGCAAATACAGGCAGACTCCCTTAATAAATGAGAAACTGGCTCAAGCTTACAGGGACACATGTGCTAGTGTCACCATGGTGACCCCTGGCTTTGTGGACCCTGGACAGATTGTACTAGGAGAGAGCTACCTAGTAACCAATGCAAGCAACTCCACTACCTCCCATAGTGTGGCAGTTGTGAACTTCTCCTGGGGAGGGGTTGATGGCCTAAAGAAAGTTGTGGTGAGTGCAGACCTACCAGTAGACTGTCTGTTAGGCAATGACCTTGAAAGCTCAGCATGGTCAGAAGTGGAGTACAGGACTCATGCAGAAATGCTAGGGATTTCGGAGCATGTCCTTGCCATGACAAGGGCTCAGGCTAAGAAGTGCCTTCCTGAACCAGTGGTGGATCTTGAGACAATAGACCAGCCACAACCCAAGAGAAGGAGCAAGAGAGGAAAGGCCTCGCCTTCCACCTTGCCCCAGGTTGAGGATCAGGTTTCAGAGGAAACTGATTCTGCAGTCCAAGAGGAGACTGTCTCTGAGGAGCTTGAACCTGACCAGGTTGAGTTTCTGGGGACAGGGGGACCCTCAAGGGCAGACCTGAGGCAGGCTCAATTAGATTGCCCTTCCCTTGAACCCCTCAGACAGCAGGCTGCTGCTGAGGCTGCTGGGGATGCCCAAGGTACCCATACTGTGTATTGGGATGAGGGACTCCTTTACTCAGAGGCTAGAGCCCCCAAGCCTGGCATGACCAGGAGGTTGGTGATACCTCTGCAGTTTAGGGGATTCCTCCTTACCTTGGCCCATGATATTCCCCTTGCAGGACACTTAGGCCAGAACAAGACGTGGGACAGGCTTGTTCCACACTTTCACTGGCCTCACATGTCAGAGGATGTCAAGGAGTTTTGTCGCTCCTGTGTCACTTGCCAAGCCAGTGGTAAGTCAGGTGGCACAACAAAGGCCCCCCTAATACCACTACCTGTGGTGGGGGTCCCCTTTGAGAGAGTTGGAATTGATATTGTGGGTCCAATGGACCCCCAAACAGCATCTGGGAACAGATTCATACTGGTGGTAGTGGATCATGCCACCAGGTACCCAGAGGCTATTCCCCTAAGGACCACCACAGCACCTGTGGTGGCAAAAGCCCTCATTGCAGTTTTCTCAAGAGTGGGCTTTCCTAAGGAGGTACTATCAGATAGGGGGACAAATTTTATGTCCAGCTATCTAAAAGCAATGTGGAAGGAATGTGGAGTAAACTACAAGTTTACCACCCCATATCATCCACAATGCAATGGGCTTGTGGAGAGATTTAACAAGACCCTTAAAGGCATGATAAAAGGATTACCAGAGAAGCTCAGGCGGAAATGGGACATTCTTTTACCCTGCCTGCTCTTTGCTTACAGAGAGGTCCCACAGAAGGGGGTTGGCTACAGCCCTTTTGAACTTTTGTTTGGCCACCCTGTGAGAGGTCCATTGTGTTTGGTGAAGGAAGGATGGGAGTTACCTCTCAAAAAGCCCAAACTAGACATAGTGGACTATGTACTTGGTCTCCGCTCCAGGATGGCTGAGTACATGGAAAGAGCATCCAAAAACCTGGAGGCCAGCCAAGAATTGCAGAAAGCTTGGCATGACCAAAAGGCTGTGCTGGTAGAGTTCCAACCAGGACAGAAGGTATGGGTACTGGAGCCAGTGGCTCCAGCAGCACTCCAAGACAAATGGAGTGGACCCTATCCTATTATTGAGAAGAAAGGGGAAGTCACCTACTTGGTAGACTTTGGAACACCCAGGAGCCCTCACAGGGTAATCCATGTGAATCGCTTGAAAGCATTTGTAGACAGGGAGGACATGAGCTTGCTCATGGCCACAGATGGGGAACAGGAGGAAGAGAGTGACCCTCTCCCAGACCTGCTTTCCCAGAACCCTGATGATGGTTCAGTTGATGGAGTAGCCTTGGCAGGCAGCCTCACTGACCAGCAACAGAGGGACTGCAGACAAGTTTTGCAGGCTCACAGGCAAATGTTTTCACTCACACCCAGCCAAACTGACTGGTGTACCCATGTTGTGGACACTGGTGACAGTCTGCCTGTCAAGAATAAGATCTACAGGCAACCTGATCATGTCAGGGATTGCATCAAGGCTGAGGTGCAAAAGATGTTGGAGCTTGGAGTGATTGAGCCATCAGAGAGCCCATGGGCCAGCCCAGTAGTCCTGGTGCCAAAACCTCATACCCAAGATGGTAAGAGAGAAATGAGGTTTTGCGTGGATTACAGGGGTCTCAATGCTGTCACTAGGACAGATGCTCACCCCATTCCAAGAGCAGATGAGCTCATTGACAGATTGGCTTCTGCCAAGTTTCTGAGCACATTTGATCTGACAGCTGGCTACTGGCAAATCAGACTAGCTGAGGAGTCAAAAGCCAAAACAGCATTCTCTACCCCTAGTGGACATTATCAGTTTGTGGTAATGCCCTTTGGTTTGAAGAATGCACCTGCCACTTTTCAAAGGTTGGTGAACCAAGTCCTTACTGGGTTGGATGACTTTTGTGCAGCTTATCTGGATGATATTGCTGTCTTTAGCTCCACCTGGGAGGATCACCTGATCCACCTGAAGAAAGTTTTGGAGGCCCTGCAAAAGGCAGGCCTAACTATCAAGGCCACAAAGTGCCAGATAGGGCAGAGTAAGGTTGTATACCTGGGCCACCTAGTAGGTGGAGGCCAGGTTCAGCCACTGGAAAGCAAAATCCAGGCCATACAGGACTGGGCTCCTCCAGTTACCCAGACACAAGTCAGAGCCTTCTTGGGCCTGACTGGGTATTACAGAAAGTTTGTGAAAAACTATGGGTCTATAGTGACACCATTAAATGACTTGACATCCAAGAAGATGCCAAAAAAGGTTCAGTGGACAGTTAGCTGTCAGAAGGCATTTGAAGACCTGAAGAAGGCCATGTGCTCTGCACCTATCCTAAAGAGTCCTGACTACTCCAAACAGTTCATTGTTCAGACAGATGCTTCTGAGTTGGGGGTGGGAGCTGTACTCTCACAACTTAATCAAGATGGTCAAGACCAGCCAATTGCTTTCATTAGCAGGAGGCTAACCCCAAGAGAAAAACGTTGGTCAGCCATTGAGAGGGAGGCCTTTGCTGTGGTTTGGGCATTAAAGAAGTTGAGGTCCTACTTGTTTGGAACTCACTTCCTAGTGCAAACAGACCATAAGCCCCTCTTATGGCTTAATCAGATGAAGGGTGAAAATCCCAAACTGCTCAGGTGGTCCATTTCCCTACAGGGGATGGACTTTACAGTGGAGCACCGCCCAGGGACTGACCATGGTAATGCAGATGGTCTCTCCAGGTACTTCCACTTAGAACATGAAGACTTATCTGGTCAAGGTTAGTTTAATGTCCCTGCGTTTGGGGGGGGGTTGTGTAGGAGAGTAGGGTCTGCTATCCTATGGTCACCCCAAATTTTTGCTTTTTGCTTCACTGGTTTTCGACTACTGAGGCTGTGGGCCTGCTGATCAGACCCCCAGCCTGCTGTTCTCTCACTAAATTAATGACACATGTGCTATAGGCACATACCAATTGGAAATGGACTCCTTGTCAGCCCCTGTAGAATGCACTATAGGTGCACAGGGCACAGGAGCCACTAAGGCCTACCAGGGGCTGCAGCATATCTTTTGCCACCCCTGGCTGGTTCTTAAATTGACACAACTGGCTGATCACTCAGCTGGGGTAAGGTGGTGTACACACCCCTTGCTTAGATATAGTATACCTATGTCTAAACCTATATCTGGACACATGTAAACCTGTGAGCCACTCCTATAGACAGGCCTCACCAATCCTGGAGGCTGGGTGCATGGTTTTTATGTGAGATGGAGCTCTAGCATGAGCTGAGCCCGTCTGCAGCCGTCGGGAACAAATCCCTAAGCTGTTTCAGGATAATGCCATACCATATACTATTAAGTGCCTTATAATCCTCGCGGTTATTTAGCAACTCTGGTTTGGCTTTATCAAAACATGTCGTGTAAGGTGTCATACGCTTTGGAATACCATCCCCTCGCCAGTTCTGGCGACGGGGATGGCATTCCACCCCTCTAGAGGGGTAAGACATGTTACTTCACTTTAATGCGGTTGATTTCTCCAAAGGCCTTAAGATCCCCAAAATGGATGCCTCTGCCACAGACAAATGTCTGGACCCCTGGAGCTGACCGAAACCCAGTCAAGGGGGTCCTGGACAAAGGGTTTCCTGTCACAGGAGGGTGTCACCGCCCTCCAGACAGGAGATAGTGTATTGTAGCAGGGAGGTTTGAAAGAAACCAGACACTGCCTGGGGCGCACAAGGCTGCCCCTTGCATAATCCGGCCAAACCGGTTCTGGGGCACTCCAGCCCTCGTGCCAGGGCGGCCTGGATCAAAGGAAGGGGGTGTATCCACCCACTTCCTGGGTCCCACCCATAGGAGGGGACCTAGCAGGTAATCACGCCCACCAGATTCGAATAAGAGTGGGAGCAGTGCCAATGCACATCAGATTTCCTGGAAGAAACATTTGAAACGATATTCTGGACCCTTCGCCCTCCATCTCAACGTGGAAGCCCGAAGAATCTCCCTTGTGGTCAAGGAGTGACCACCCTGCAGCAGCAGGCACCATCCAGCCCTCGACGTCTACTTAGTTGCAGTTCCCGCCGGAACTCGAGCGACTGAGATCGACGAGATCAAGCCTGCCCAGCTTCTAACAGCCCGATCCACAGTCCCTGCAAAGCTGAGACCCGTGGAGGCGACCGGAAGCGTGGGGCACGCCATCTTGAAGTGACCACGAGACGCTGACCGTGCAGCCCACGAGTGACCCTCGAAGCTGTACACCGGGGTTTGAGAAGCCCCCACCCTGAGCTACTCCTGAGCCGAAGTTCAGCCCTCCACACTCGACGAGTGCTGCGTGGGGCCCTTTGGCACGATTTGGCTCAACGCGTTGGCCCGGTCACTTGCCAGCTGGCTTGTGGTCCCTGTGCCGACGAACTACAAAAGAAGACTCGTGATTCTGGTTGCTCCAGATCCACACCAGCTCCCCTGAAAGGGAGCCCCGACTCTGACCTTCCTGGTCCGAGTGAGACGCCATCTTCCAATCCCGCGTGGATTGCTCTTACCAAGGCTTGTTTGCTCCAAACCGGAAGCCGACTGCACCGACGGTGAGAGCCTGCGTGGGACAGATCGTGACCTGCTCCTGGACGTCGCAGATGCCCCAGAGCCCACGTGACAGCGAAGAGAAGCGCCTCGACGACCACCTGATTGCGCCCGACATTGCCTGGTTCCGTCCTGGTTCCACCCTGGTCACTGCTGAGTGACCCAGACTCTGTCCCCTCTGCTTTCAGGTACTCTACAACTTGAGTCCACCCTTGGACTCCACCGGACACTTCGTCTTCACCCTGCCTGCAGCCCTTTCAGCTTCAAGCACCAAGAGCCTGCGTGTCAAAACCCGACGCCACTTCGACCCTGTGCACCCACTTCCTGTGGGTGAGGTAACTTTGCTCCGCCGGTGTTCCCACACTGGTGCACACCTCTAGGGTCTGTGTGTTAAGTTTTGTTCCTCTAGGTTCAGCGGAAGTGTCCTTAAACTTTAACTATTTGACTTTTACGCACCATTGGTTAACATTGGTGCATGCGTGCGCTTTCCGCACATCTCCCGAATCCCGAGGGCCTTTCCCGACTTCAGCATTGCTTGTCCTGACTGCTCCCAGCGATTCCCTAGGCCCTAGGCCTAACCACTGTTCGAGTGGCCTCTCTCATACCACTTGTTTAGTATATGGTTTGAGTGGCCCCCTGCCCTCATCCATAATTGTGCAACTTTGTATGTTTAAACAGTGCTTTTGATTTAACGCTTGTGCCCCTTTATTCATAAAGAATACTGGGGATTGTTTTTAGTAATAAACACATATATTTTTATAATATATACTTGTGTGGTGTCCTTTCATTTGGTATTACAGGATTGTATGTGGTAAAACAGCTCGCTTAACACGACCTCTTAAGTTAAGCCTTTAGGCTGCTTAGTCCATGCTACCCCTAGGATAGCTTGTCTAATAAGGTTGACTTACAACCAGACACCATAAGGGGATTGTTTGGTCAGGTAGTAGGTGGTTCCAGAATTGGACACATCCCCTACCAGGCCAACTTCTCACACCGAGTCTGCTGCAGGCATCGCGCTCGAGAAGTCTTTTCCTTGTTCAAACATAAGGTATTATAGCTTGGGATGAAATGATCATTTAACTCGAAAACAGTGTTTGGAGGTACTAAGCTGGTTACACTGTTTTAATTCATTTCAGGGTTATTTTCTAGCAATTTGCAACACAACGTTCTGCTGAATGCATCGTGCATAAGTATTGCTCAGCAACTCGAAACAAGGTATTATAGTAATTTTGCAAAAGGGAATTTGGGAATGGTACAGTGGTGATAGACACCGAGTAAGCAATGTGTCTTGTTCTCATTACAGAATATGGACTGAATACATCTTGGTTATGTGTCCAGAGTAGCAGCGTTTAAAATCGATTCCACTGTATCTATTCTGATCGTGCGTTGTTTGACATAAGGTATGACAGATATTACCCCATTGGTATTTAGCACCATCATATTGCGTACAGTTATTCAATAGGACATTCATTTTGTTTTTGTTTTTGTTTTTAACACAGACTATTGACTAAATGCACTCTGGTTGTGTATAAAGAGCAGCATCAATGACAATGTATTTTACCTCATTAACTCGGATCGTCTGTCTCATCTAGTCTATTCCGCATTATTGCTTGGCATCTATAGCGGATATGGATACACACTCTACATGAATAGAACAGCTGCATGATATAGGTATTGCATATTTTTGTTAAACTTTCTGTATCATGTATAGGCATTTTATACATGCATAATTATTACGCTAATATTTTCATCCAGCTCACTGTTTGCTGACCTGGTCTACACTTGTAGTGAGGAACGTGAAGTAGTTCTGATTTGTACTTTCCTACTTCACCATATCTACTAGGTACGTGACAGTGATTATTAGTTTTGTTGTTTACTCACAGTATCATACTCCATAGGCCATTCCCTTCAATATGGACGTACCTGTTGATATAACAAAGATCGCAGATCTTCACTTTGTCGAATTCTCAGGCTTTTGTTTAAGCATATTGTTCCGTCTATTAAGGGATTCATCAATATTTTGCGATATTTCAGTTAGAATGGTTAGGGCTTTCTTCCACTTTCAAAACCCCGGTTCATCAAGAGGTATCTTTTGAACAAAGTCTCTTCCCCCCTCCCCTTCCCCCCATGCCTTGGTGTCTACAGTAAAATTAGTGCAATGTATTTGTGCATCTTTCTATATGTATTGTCAGACACAGTGATATGATGTATGTTTTTTATTTTAGGAGTTTTCCCCTGATGAAGGGTACCTAAAGGTCCCGAAATGCATTGGGCAATGCCGAAGACTACATATGATTGATGAAAAAAATGGAGACTTCATTAGAATTTTTCTGAATATGAACTGCTTAATGCATTGTGATTACAGTATATATACATTAGTATTGTGATTCAGTGATTGTCTTACAAATAGATGCTGACTACATATATGTTCACAACACTAAACAATGATTGATTGTGTATTATGAGAAAAATGGTATGTTTGTTTAATACAATTAACTTTATAGAATAAACAACTTGTTGTTTACTTATGTATCTTAATCACGTTACATATATATTTTTGATTTAAGAATTGAATATTTGACAGGAAAATAGTTTTTCCGTTGGGAACAGTGCGCACTACTGGTAGTTTCTTAACTACTGTCTTTTCAGTTTTTCATATTGTGTAGCCAACACAATTTTGTAGTGTAGCACCCCTTGATTAGTGTGCTTTAGGAGTGATTTAATATACAGAATACATGAGTGCACCTCTGCTCATCCCCTTTTTTGACCACCAAATGTGCCATGTTGAGCACCGGTTTGAAATAAAACCTTTTAAAGGTGGAATCCGAAGACCAATCCGCCGCATTTAGGATATCTTCCAAATGTGCATCCAAACCGAAAGCTTTAGAAGCTATTGCACCTCTGGCCGAGTGGGCCCCAAAATCCTGAGATCTATTCCGGCTTCTTGCATCACCCGTTGAACCCACCGGGCAATAGTGGGCGACTAGACTGCTTTAAAGGGCTAACGTAGAGCAATGAGTAGCTGCTGCTGTCCGTGAGGACAGAATTCCTCCGTCATCTCTTCATAAGCCTGAAGGCATCGCACTACGCATAGCTTTGGAGACTCTGGATAGGAGATAACTCTTGTGTGGCATACTGTCCTCCTATGCAATGTAAAGGTGACACCAGTTGGTGTTTTACATCAGAGGCACGGCGGCAAGAGATAAGACAAAGTAACATAGCCAGCTTGGCTGATAACTCCTTCCTGGAAAGAAAATGGTTAGGTTGCCACAAAAGGAGCAGGTTAAGGACCTGATTGACATCCCAAAGGGATGAATAGCGAGGTTCTGGGGGAAGAGATAGTCTGATACCGCAAAGTAATCTGCAGATTAAAGGATGTTTACCCACCGCTGCATCATTAATCGGGACATGGCCTGCTGAAATGGCCGATCGGAATGTATTGATAGATCTGTAGGCTAAGCCTCTCCGAGCCAGATGAGCCAAAAAATTAAGGATGTGGACTACATCTGTGTCCAAGGGATTGAGATCCCTTCGCATACACCAACTGGACCATCTGCCCCAAGCGGACTTGTACCTCTTGACTGTACTATTCGCCCATGCTCTAGACAAGAGGACTTCAACCATCTCCGAAAGTCCTGGGATTTCCCTGCGTTTTCAGTAATCCGCCACGCCATGAGCCACAGGGAATTCTGAAGTAGGGGATGAGGAATTTGGTCTGGACTCTGGAGGAGAGTCGGAAATTGGGGGAGTAGGATTGGCGAATCCCAGGAAAGTTCCAGAAGAATTGGAAACCAGACTTGAGACCTCCAGAGGGGGGTGACCAGAACCACCGCTTGCCTCCTGACTTGTGCTGTTACTCTTGTGATCATCGCAAACGGGAGAAGCACATACCCCTTCTCCCGACGCCAATCTTGGAGGAACGCATCCGCGGCTAAAACCAGCGGGTGTGTCTCCAACTGAAGAAGCGAGGAAGTTGATGATCTAGTCTCGAGGCAAACAGGTCTACTGAAAACAGACCCCACCAAGAATTCAGAGTTGCACACACAATCCGGGTCCAGCTTCCAGAGGCTGGCATCCCTGAGATGGCGAAATTGGAAGTCTGCCTCTTGGTTCTTGCAACCCGCCAAATATTCCGCCATGACTGAGACCTGATGGTCCAGGCAATACTGCCAAAAAGCAGCTGCCAGGTCTCGTAGAGCTCTTGATTGAGTGCCTCCCTTTTTTTTTTTTTTACTTTTTTTTTTATTAGCAATTTTTTCCCATATTTTTCATTACAGACAGGACACGGCAATAGCATTTACTTTACACATATCTGACATATCAAGCAATAGTAACATTTTCTATCCGATTCCTTCTAACCAAATAAGTGTCTAACTCCAGTCTTCAATCCAGACTCTCCTCCTTCCATCGAGTAACAGGTCCCCAGATCTGCCTACCAGTTTTCCTACCCTTTTTCCCCTTTCTTGCGTAGATCTCTATCTCCAAATTATAAATTGAAAGTAGTTTTGCCAGCCATTGGTGGTATGATGGAACTTTAGGATCCAGCCATGCCGATGCAATAGTAAGTCTTAATACTGCCATAGCCATGAACAAAAAATATTCCCATATTTCGCCTACTCTACAGCTACTATGTTGTTGATCCTCCCCTTCTTCTTTTACCCCCAAGAGTATAATTGAAGCTGTAAGAGTCACGTCTATTCCTAAGCTTTGGAAAAAACCCTCAATACTTTTTATCAATGGCTGTAAATAAGGGCATATTGCAAAAATATGTAGTAAATCTGCATCGGAATCCCCACACCTGAAACAATTAATTCCCGTTATGCCACCCCATTGAGCTATTTTTGCAGGCGTATAATATAAATGAAATAATGTTTTATAATGTTGTGCCTGTAAGGGCGCTGAGCATAGCAGTGTGCATCCCATTTCTAAGGAAATATCAAAAGTTTCCTCACTAATGTTCAAGCTATGTTTCCACTTACTTGCCCATTTCTCTATATCATCCTCTCTTGAGGCCAATAATTCTGCATAAAATCTCTTGATGGTACAGTCCTCCCCTACTTGTATCACTTCCATAATTGCATTTTTATTAAATCCCAGCAAACCGCCCTTTTTATCATGTAAAAAACTCCTGATTTGTAGATATTTGAAAAATTGTCTTCTATCTAATGCAAATTTAGTTTGTAATTCCGTAAACTGGTAGACTCCCTGTTGTCCCAAGATATCTCCCAACTTTCTAAGCCCTTTTCGTTCCCATTCTCTCAATATAGTTCCTGAAGTAATTTCCTCGGATAGATTCGGATTTCCTTTCAATCTTGTGTAGGCATTATATCGCCCTAACCCAAATTTTTTTGTAAAAGCTTTCCATACAGTATATGCAGCAATGAGTGTCTTAAAGCGTGTTCTTTTGTAGTAACTGGGTTCTGTGAACTTCAAAAAAATATTTTCCACTTCTGGTCCTAGTGCCAATCCATATATTGCTAGTGTACCTAACTCATTCCCTACTTCATTTTCTCCCCCACCCACCATACCCACCATATTCTGAAAAACTGCTGCCCAATAATAAAACCTTAAGTCTGGCAATGCCCATCCTCCCCTTTCCCTTGGCAAAACCATGAACCTGAGGGCTCTCCTGGTTTTCCCCTTAGCCCATATAAACCTATTAATCATATTTTCTATTCTCTTAAGCAAATTATTCTCAAATAATAAAGGGATAGCTCTGAAAAAATACAAAAATTTTGGCAACACCAGCATTTTTATCACATTAGTCCGCCCCAGAATTGTTAAGTGCAAGTTATCTATCCTATCTAAGTCCTTTCGTACTTTATTTATTAAGGGATTTATATTTGTTTCTACTAAGGTATCTAACTCAGCCGATATGCTCACCCCCAGATATATTCCAGACTTAGTTACTCGCCCATCTGCACAGGGTGTGTGGCAGTTCTTAATAATCTGCGTCTTAGTAGTGTTGAGTTTATAACCTGAAATTCTTCCAAATTTCAGGGCTTCCACTTCTACTTGGGGTATAGCCTCCGTTGGGTCTGGTGTAATAACTGCAACATCATCGGCATATGCCAGTATTTTACAATGGCCCATCCGAGTGGGTAAGGGTTTTATTAAGGGGCTTGCTTCTATTCTTCGGATTAGAGGGTCCATATACATTGCGAATAGCAATGGGGAGCAAGGACACCCCTGTCTTGTGCCTCTCATTATCGCAAATTGTGTAGTGACCCCCGCATTCACCCTAACCGAAGCAACTGGATTTGCATATAGCGCTTGCACTGCCTTAAGGAAGCCCTTTTTGACTCCTACCCTTTCCAATGTAAACCACAGATAGCCCCAGGAGACCCGATCAAATGCTTTTTCTGCATCTAGTAACATAATTGCTATCGGATCCCCTGAGACTGCCGCGGCATCAAGCAATGTGATCACTTTGCGCGTGTGATGGGTGGTACCTCTCCCTGGTATGAAACCATGTTGATTTTTGCTCACCACCCTATCTATTAACCTAGCATATCTTGTCGCTAATGCTTTAGAGAAGATGTTTGTGTCCGTATTCATTAACGTAATAGGCCTGTATGAGCCAGGTTCTTCTGGTGGTTTCCCTTTTTTTAAAATTATAACTATCTCGGCACCACCCCAAGTCTTAGGTATTGAGTCCCCACTTTGTGCTTTTAGCATTGTCAGAAGCATATCTATTTTTAAAACCTCCCAGAATATTTTATAGAACTCTATTGGGATCATGTCCGGGCCAGCTGCCTTTCCAGATGGTAGGTTTGCTATAGCATTTTTTATTTCTTCCTCCACAAAAATCTCATCTAACCCATCTGCTTCCTCATCCGTGAATCTAGCCACAGGAATGTCATATAAATAGTCCCTGATTTTCCCGAGATCAGTCCTTATCGGCTCCTCATATAACTCCTCATAGAAAGATCTAAAGACTTCCCTAATTTTTTTCGTCTCTGTATGTATCGTGCCAAAGGAGTCCTTAATCTCCCTCACCCTACCTAATGCTTCCTGCTGTCTTGTACGAACTGCTAAAGTTCTTCCTACTGTTTCACTAAGCTCGTGACATTTTTCTCTTTTGCTGGTATACAGTTCTGCAGCTTTTCTAGCAATGTCTCCTTCGGCTTCACTTTTCACTTTTAACAATTTCAAATATGCATTTTCTACAGGGGTTCCACTCAAAATACATTCCTCTAAACCCTCCTCAGCCTTCAGTACTGTCTCGGCTATCTCCGCATTCTTCCTCTGCTCCTGCTTTCTCCTATATAAACTAAAGCTTAAAGTCTCTCCCCGTACCCCCGACTTAAAAGCGTCCCAGACTACCCCCACAGGGGTACTACCCCTATTATTCTCGAAGAATTCTTTTATCCATGACTTCATATGCTCCACATATTTTTTTTCCGATAGCAATGCTCTTTCAAAAGTCCAATGAGTTATCTGCTTAATGATTCTTAACTTTCTCACCGTAAGAATTAGCGGGTTATGATCACTTAAAATTCGGGGAAGCCTATCCATCCTAGATTCTGTTAAGATTTCATTTGAAGTAAAAAAATAGTCCAATCTCACACATATTTTGTGTGGGGCAGAATAATATGTATAGCCCTTATTGCCTGTCATTTTTTTCCCCCATACATCATATAAAGCATTATTTAATGCTAATTCTTGTAGAGCACGACACATCCGCTTCTTTCTGCCACAATAACTATCAAATGAGTCTAAACCCAAACCATCAGCCCCGTTAATATTCAAATCCCCAGCCATTATAATTCTTGGAGCCCAGGTAGCCAATTCAACATCCAAATACTGAAAGATCTCCGGGTCATCCTCAGTCGATCCATATACACTTATTAACGTTGTCCACTCCCCATCAATCCTACATTCCACCATTGCCCATCTCCCCCATTGATCTTGTGCCTTTTTCCTCACGCAAATATTTTTATCTCTGGTTAATATAGCCACCCCCCTTTTTTTAACATTTTGATGTGAAGCCACCAAAACCTGAAAACCCAATTGCTTCAAAAGAAACTCTTGTGAACTCAAAACATGTGTTTCCTGAATAAAAATAAAGTCTACATTCATTTGCCTCAGTAATAGTGATACCTTGAGTCTTTTTTGGGCTTCATTTAGCCCACATACGTTCCATGTTACGTATTTCGTTCCCATAAATAATTCTCTATGGTTCCATTATTTACCCAGCAATACTCATGTTCGTGCTCAAACTTTATCACACTATATCTTTTTATTTTTATGCTTCTACTTCTTTGCAACCTGATATCACCCATCTTATATCTTTTTGTATCAACTTTTCCTCTTGCCCCTGCCTTTACTGTCATTAACAACTTTGCATTTTTTTGTCTTTTCTGTCTTTTTTGCCTTGCCGTGCCCTGTTCCTCCTCACCCTCCCCCACCCCTGGACTACCCCCCTCCCCCCCACCCTCCCTACTGGCAAAGAGGTCAATGATGACCTCTGTCTGACAGCCGAATCCCCCCAGAGGACCTCTCCACTCCCACCCTCCCAAGGTGTCATTTTGTACAGTCTATATCCTTAATATCATTTTCTTGTACTGCTCCACCCTTATATTCTTCTTCTTACATTTTATTGTTTCTTTTTCTGTGTAACATACTCTGTTTGTCTAATGGCTAATGCCCTCTCATTTTGCGTCTTTCCTTCTCTTTGTGCTTTCGTTTCTTTTAAGTAATTCAGGTACTCTTGTGCCACTACTTCTGAAAAAAAGACCCTGAACTGGCCATTATGACCAACTTTAAGGCGGCAAGGAAACATTAAGTACACTTCACAACCCATGTTCTGGAAGGGCGTTATTAGCTGCCTCATTCGCCACCTTCTCTCCACAGTCGTGTGGCAAAAATCCGGACGGGTAAAGAATGATATATCCTTATGTGAGCGCTTAGTCGTAGGCTTTGCTTTTTTAATTAACTCCTCTCTTAGTAAAAAATTCCCAATATATACTAAGATAGCCCTTGCTTTCTGATTTGTAGCTTTCTTCTGTGTTAAGGGAAACCTATGTGCGCGCTGCACCTCTTTGTCCCAGTCCCACTTATCAAGCTCTGGAAATGCTCCCTTCAACAATTCTACAACAAACCCCCTTATGTCCGATCCTTCCTTCTCTTCATCAACGCCCAGAATTCTTATATTATTCCGTCTCTGTCTGTTCTCAAAGTCTTCAAGTTTCCACAAGATATCCGATGTCGTTTTTTCTTGATCATCTTTGAACTCCTGTAGCTTTACCACTTCCTCCTCAACTTTGCCTGTCCTCTCCTCAACTTCCGCAAGCCGCTCAGCCATTTCTGTATACAGTTTATCCACCTTGCGTAGAGACCCTTGTATCTTTTTATTCGCCTGCTCAGCTCTTTGACTCTCCTGGCGAGCCTCTCCCTGGATCTGCTTTAGAGTCGAGAACAACAGCTCGAAGTTTGCCGCATTATTATTTTCCTGTATCTGTGGGCATAAGTGTGTCTGAGGCTGTGATCTGTTTGGTTGATCAAAACCTCCAACTGCGCCTTCAGGATGCATCTGTACAGCGGGTGCATGATCCCAGTCCAGTTTTTTCGCCACCCCGGATTGTATTGCACTCCCTCTTTTCTTTGTTCTTCTACAAGTCCTTCCCTTAGCACCCTTTTTTTTACTCAGCTTTTTACTCAGCTTGGGCCCCAGGTTTCGTTTTAATATAGTATTATGCTCCTGAATTGGCTCAGACTCTAGTTCTGATGTATCTATCTGTGAAGTCTCTGAATCTGATTCGCCTTCCGCAGTTATATCTGCCTTATCAAAGGATAGATTAGAAGTCAACTCATCTACCCCCTCGGATTCAGCTTCTTCCCTATCATCATCGTTACCGGTAAAGAAACAGTCATCACTAGGCGAGCCAGACACTGCTGGGAGAGAAACAGCTTTTCCATCAATATATTGCTTATCTACCCTCCTGTTAATTCTTTGGGAGCTGTCCTGCAGCCCTTTCACAGCCGTAGTTATAGTATTGTCCTTACTAACCCCCTCACTTTTCCTGTGTATAAGGGTAGATGAAGCATTTTCATTTGCAGTAGCAGTATCACTCATAATGTTAGTCATAGGTTCAGCCATAATTGTTGCTCCCTTATTGCTATCCAACTGTGAAGGAATCTCTTTTGGGTCAGGAATGCTTTTATTTGAGCCAGACCCCCCCTCTTGCTCCTTACCTACCAGCTCTGCCACTGCTGTCAATAGGGGTACAGGCTCTATTATCCTTCCATTAGTCGGCTTGCTCGTTTCACTCACTCCACCCGTTTTCTCACTAATAACAATCGGGTATTCTATAGCCGTATCTGAAGGTGTAGTAACGTCTCCCAAACCTTCATATGTTTTTTTCGTATTCCTTTCCTCCTCTATCACCGGCACTGATAGCGTTATTGTCCGCTGGTTCTGCTCCGCATTTACTGCCAAGCTGGTTTCTTTTAAAGTTCCCGCATTCTCAGAGCAACCCGGCACCTCAATTAGTTTGTCCCACACTTCCGCCTGACCTTGAACAGCAATCAAATCAAGAGGCTCCATTCTCTCTCCACCAATAGGATCATCAGCAGACTCCATCCCGGGCTGTGATTGGCCAGAATCCGCTACAAACCTCGCCCCGGGAAGTTGTTCGTTAACCTCCGTTAGAGCACGGCAGTCACCGCTCATGGCACCCGTGTCAGGTACGTCGGGGGTACCCTCAGCTCTAAACCCCGGAAATGTTTGGAACAATGTCTGTTGGCGGAGGGATGCTTCTTTCGCTTTTACCAAGCCTGCCTCTAGATTCCTGCCGGCGCCCTTTTTTAGTGCCTCTTTTTTTCTCTTCTCCGTGACTTTGTCTTGTTTCCTTCTCTCTGCCGCTGAGATTCTCGACTCTTCACGTTCTTTTAGAGCCTCCCTTCTTAGCTGTGCCCTGCGTCTTGTCCTTCCTTTAAGGGCCACTGAAGGGTTCTCGCTCTCACTAATTAGAGACTCCTCTTCCTCGGACATATCCTTGCCAACTCGTGTCGGGTTTGAGGCCATATGTTTCTTTCTTTCATGCCAAGTCTCCTGAGCTCGCTGTATAGCCCCTTCTATTGGCGCTCCTATTAACAGCCACAAACTCCAGTATTCTTTCTCGAGATACGCCAGTGCTTGCAATGCAGACCACTTAAACCCCCTGGCCCAAACCGGAAAGGTCTTAAACATGCTCTGATGCCACTTTCGGTTTTCTTCTCCTCATCAATATGAGCCGATATGGCTGCTCCTTTTTCTTCCCTTTACTCTCCACTAACCAGGGCTTCGCAGTTTTTTAGCGATAAATCCCGACTTCAATTCATTCTGAAGTATCCGCATTCACCTCAGGAGAGTGGACAGGAGCTGCTGCCTCCTACGGTCCGTCGGCGGCCATCTTGCCACAAATTGAGTGCCTCCCAAGTGATTGATGTAACGGACCGCAGACACGTTGTCCATCTTCAGGAGGACACAAGATTGAATCAAATTCTTTGTCCAACAGCGCACTGCAAAAGAACCTGATAGAAGTTCCAGGCAATTTATGTGTAAGCGTTGTTCTTCTGGTGACCACAAGCCTCCTGTGGCAACTGCGCCGCATCTGGCCCCCCAGCCTGTCCTGCTGGCATCAGACTCTATAACTAAATCTGGTGCTGATCCGAAGATCGCTCGGCCATTCCAAGCCTCCATATGTCACAGCCACCATTGGAACTCTTCTCAAGATTCCTCGGTCAGAGACACCTTGTGAGAGTAGGTATATCCCCAGCGAAGGTGGGATGCTTTCAGGCGTTGAAGGGCCCTGTAATGTAAGGGACCTAGGAAGATGGCCTGGATCGATGAAGAGAGGAGGCCTACCACTCGAGCTATCTGTCTGAGCGTCACCTGAGGCCTGGACAGAGTATGCCTCAATTTGTGACAAATCTTTGCCATCTTCCTGGATGGAAGACTTAAGGTAGAGGAGACGGAGTCTATCACGAAACCTAAAAATGTTATCGACTGGTAGGGCGTCAAGAGAGATTTCATCTCGTTTATTACAAAACCGAGACTCTGCAAGAGATTCACTGTGAGGTGAAGATGTGAGAGGAGCCTTTGGGAACAATAGTCTATAAAGAACGCATCATCCAGATACACCATCAGTCTTACTCCTCGAGTCCTGAGGTGTTCCACCACCGGTTTGAGAACTTTGGTAAAACACCATTGGGCCGAGGAGAGACTAAAAGGAAGGGATGCAAATTTATATGTCTGACCCCTCCAGGTGAACTGTAGGAATTTTCGGTGAGGAGGAAATATCGGAACAACTAAATAGGAATCCTTGCCCGTTTAACGTGGTGTCTACTAAAGGAGCAACAATGTTCACAAACTAAAAGGATATTGCCAGCATTAAAAATCTATAATGCAAAGATAAGTTCTGCAATCCTTTATGGTGCGGATCTATGGGGCTTTGTGGATCTTGCTCCTTTGGTCAAAATTCAAAATAAGTTTCTGCGCAGCCTGGTAAGTCTCCCACAATCAACCCCGATCCAACCTTTATTATTAGACATGGGCTGTCATTCTATTAAAGACTTAGCACGGTACAAGATGGTAGCTCTGTGGAGACGTATATGGTCTACACCGGAACTGGCTTTATTTGCTAAAGAAATTTTAGATTTAAGATCAATAATAGGGTCAGGAAACCTCCCGCGGTTTCGCGAAGTGAAGTCCATATTGCGAAACATGGGTCTAAGTCCACAGTGGTCAGATCTGGGAAACAATGTTTTTCCGTCTAAAAAAGAATTTAAATTATTATATTGGGCGACTGTAAAAGAACAATATGTCACGTTATCACAGTCTGCAAATTTGACAGGTTTATTTTTAAGTCACAAGGTAGACACTCGATTAGAGTCTTATTGGGACATCATCATCAGAAGTTTGGACAGAAAACTCTACCATCAGTTCAGAGTTGGCTCGCTACCTGTAAGGATGTTTACACACAAATGGCGCGGCCAGCAAACAGAGTTCTGTCCTTGGTGCAGTGGCCACAGGGAGTCTATCGGTCACATCTTCTTTGCCTGCCCTGCATATTCCGCCCCCGGTGCAAATGGCTAAAACCGATTTGTAGGAGGATTAAGACACGGGTGTGTACGGAAGCTCTCTGGGTTTTAAGAACAAATACCTCAGAGTGTGTGACTATAGTGGTGGCAAAATTTTTAGGGTGGGCATGGATTATCAGAGCTAGGTTCCCATCTGTTACTTGATTAGGTGATAGTTTTTTATTATGAATGAACGAATTTCTGTACGTCTTTTGAGTCAATTTAATTAAGTTTTAACAGATTAATGATGTATAGAGGATAATGTGAATATTTAAAATTGATAAACTGATTATGTACTGAGTTTTAGGAATTGCGTATGTATTTTTATATGATGTCTTTTTTGGTGTAAAAATCGTAATAAAGACGTATGAAACTGAATCCTTGAGGTCCAAACGGACCATCCAGTCCAGAGGCCTCAGAGCATCTCGGAGAAGTTATATCCCTTCCATTTTGAAATAGTGATAAACCACCCACTCGTTGAACTCGCTCAAGTTTATGACAGGACTTTGGCCACCATCGACCTTTTCGATGAGGAAAATATTGCTGATGAAACCTGCTGGGTGAAGGTAAGTAGGCTGACTAGCGCCTTTGGCAAAAAGAGAGTGTACCTCCTGATCTACAAGAATGTTATCCTGCTGAGAAAACTGGAGCGGACGAGGACGGACTTTGTATAGGATTCCTGAAAAACTTTAAATGGAATCCCTGAACCGTCTGTAGGACCCATTCATCCTTTGTGATGGAAATCCACTCTTGGGAAAAATTCACCAGACACCCCCTAACTTTAAATGGGAAGAAGAGAGTACACTCACCAGGGCTTGAAGTTGATTTGCTCCTTTGTATCCTCTACCCTTGCCACGGTGTCCTCTTTTGGGGTAGAAGTTGCCGAACCTTGTTTGGTCCTGGTACTGTCGGGGCCTTGTCCCTTTTGCTGGTACTGGTTTGCACCACAGCCGGTACAGCGACCCCTGCCTCGCCCGTCCCAGTGGTAAACCTGAGGAAACACTCTCTTAATCCTTGTCTGCGCCTTATGTAAGGATGGGAAGTGTTAACGAACTTTCCAAGTTCTTTAACAAAAGGTTCTCCGAAGAGTCCACCTTGAGCGACAGTACCCGCTTCAGAGTCAGTCAAGTCTCCCACTTTTGGGTCCTCTTTGATGAGGAGAGATCGGCGTCTCCCAGTGGATAGGGCACAGTTTGCGTTGTCCAGAAATATTATAGCACGTTGTGCCCACCCAGAAAGGGTCTCAGGGGAAATAATAGCACCCAAAATTTCGGCTTCCTCCGACATGTCCAGTATTTTAGTTAGGGGCCCCAAGGCATCCAGGAGTTTTTCCTGGCATGCATGCCATGAACGATCTATACCCTTCATGGGGTCCTTCATAAATGTTTGTAAGAAGGAGGCCATGCGAGGGTCAATCTCAGGGGTTAAGGTTACTTTCCCCTCTAGAGAAGGGCGAGGGCACTCCGCACGTAGGCAATTCCAAGCCTCTTTTTCAAGAGGTCTACGTATGCAACTTGCTACAAAACAAGCAACCGTATCAGCCGGTGCCCATTCAGAGGACTGGGGATGTATTATATCCTCCGGGTCCACCACGTCTGATAAGTCAGGGGCTGAGGTGCACGGATGTGAAGAGCCATCGGGACCAGACGGACCAGGAGTGTCTGGATCTCCTGAACCCGTAGGGGTAGAAGGAATAGTGACTGTGCCAAACTCCCATTCCTTGGTGGTAAAGCGGGTTGAGTCGCCATAAAAGCTTGGTGCAGCCTATCAAAGGCATCCAAATCCACCCCTGCATCACGGGTACGTTTCGCAGAGGGGCCCGCTGGGTCAGCAGACACAGGAGTCTGGGCAGGTGGCACAGACGCGGGAGGTGGAACACATTTTTCAAATGTCTGGCCAATCTGGCGGTAAAGTGTTTCCTCCAAAGGAGTCATAGCTTCCTCCACTGCCCTATATATCGAGGCATCCACCGTGTCATAAAAATCGTCATCCCGGATGTATGACATTACAACGCATGCCTGTACAACGCGGTTTTTACAATGCATAGCGCTTAGAGGTGCTGGATAGTGAATAGTTTAATTTACTATTCCAACTCCAGTCCCCGTGGACACTAGGGAAGGTGTTGGATAGTAAATTAAATCTATTCCCTATCCTAGAGCGCCCCCCAGCGCAATGCGTTGCAATGGTTTGCGTTGTAAAAGTTGCGTCGTAAAGGCACTGCGTGGTAAAAGTTGCGTTGTAAAGGATGTTTCCCGTCATCCCACCGGGATCTGCCATTAGGTCCACCACCCCCTGAAAATCATCTTCGTACTCCATTTTAAATCAATCAACCCCAAATAAGGTATACCAAAAAATACAAGGTAGTAATTCGTAGTAAGTCTGGGTGGCAGACTGTAAGCTCTTGATAAAGTGGCCCTTTTTTTATGGGGGACTGAGTGTCAGTCCAAAGACAAGTCTGAGAATGTTGCTGTTTTGAAGGTGGGTCTGAGCCCTGGGACACACCCTGAAGCAGACAGATTAATCAGCAGTTGAATAAGCCGGGGGGAAACAGTGTACCAGGCAAGGTGCCAATAATGGCCAGTACCTGACTTCTACCAGGCGTCTGAAACTCCACTACCGACTCTGTCAGAATTAAAACAGAGCTTAGAATCAAACTTCTCTTGCGGAATAGCCACGCGACGTACAGACCCTTACGGGCGTAACCCTCACCGGCAGACAAGCAGCAGGAAGCGCGCAAACTATGAAAATTCCTCTGAAAGGAATTCAAAGTGTGCGCCGTTCCGCTGTGCCCCTGGGGACGGGAGGCCAACTGTGCTCCAGGCACGGAACGCGTAAGAGTGAAGACCCGCTCTCGCGTCCTAGACAGCCCACTGCGCTTAAGACATCAAAGATAACAGGCAATAAAGCAGTACACGGTGAAGACCGTAACGTGAACCTGCAAATAAGCAAATTTTACCACAAAAGGTCATACAACAATAAAACAATGATTCAAGAGTCGCGTCACACCTAAACCAAGCGGTGACGGCTCGAAGTACAAACATAATAACAAGAACCAATTAATCAAGTTTGAAGAGAGAAACCACAGAGTACTTATCTTGGCTGCGCAGCAGCGAAGAAAGAGGAAAAGGAGACAAGGAGAAAAGACTATATGGGACTATCTAGATGCTGATTTGTTGACAATGGTGTTCTCATTGGTTGAACTACTGTTTTTTCCAGATGTACCATGGGAAAAGTAGTTTTTGTTTGATATTACATTGCTGCTGGTAAAAATAAAGTGAAAAAAGAAGGCATAATCCTCGCCTCCAGTCTTGACATAGAATTGCTTACAGTGCTGATACAACTGTTCCCAATTGTCTTCTACAACCATTGTTCTTTGTTATACTCACCCAAATATATGATGCCTTGAGCACATTTAAACCAAACTGTGAGTCTCTCTATTTTCTTTTCTTGTAATGTCGTGTACATACTTGATAATTAATTCTCTCAATTATACTGGTTGAGACATTGTTGTTTTTCTATACCCTCTCTGTCGCGCAACGCAGCACAGCCTCGCGTGGGGCTGCGCTGTGATGCGCACATTTTTTTTTAAATCTCCGACCTTGAGTGTACAGCACACAGTATTAGAAGCATATTGGCACGTAGTATAGTGGCATTATCATGCAGGGAGTTCACATGGATATGCATTATCAAAACCAGTGCAGCACACATGCAAAGTTGTAAAATTAAGGAGAAATGTTTTCCCCATGTCATACCTGCCTTGAAGAGGCATAAGGTTCTGGTGCAAATCCTTATCTACGAATGTTAGTGGATAGAGATTTGCATGAAAATCCATGGACGCTTGCATGGGAACACTTATGTACTAGCCCCTATGTATTTTGATCAGAGAAGTCAGGACGATTAGGAGGACTCTAGCAACTCACGACTAATGTGAGAGTTGCAAATTCTGCAGCAACTTTTTGTCTCAACCTAAAGGGAATATTAATCATTGCAACTAGAGGCAAACAGAATTTTGTGGAGAGCGCTTCCCCTATTATGGCTACTACCATTTTAATCTTGACTTTTGGAGCCCCATTAAATTTGGTTGTTGTTTTGCATGGTTCTGGAACATATGACTATGTTCCCAATTTTTCAGGGTCATCAGTAAAGACCGAAACGTCGAAAAACGGACCCATTTTCTTTGTTACCATCCTTTCAGGAATTGTTCATTGTATAGCCAATTATGTTTTTCCTGTTATTTAATGTGAAATGGGCTATGGCAAAAGTGTTCATGACAAAAGATCTGTAGGAAAGAATGTCCATCTAAGTCGCTTTTGCTTGTATGTGAATCTGTGGATCTGTACCCTTTTATATAACACAGTTTTCTACATATATTTGGACTTTATTAAGTATACACCCGTGAAGAATTGCTTATTTCGGTTGAGTTTTGTCCGTTTTGCGTTTGACCGCGAATTAAATAATTCATTTTGACATTCGATTGCAATAAGCCACTACTTGGGGCTTAAAATAATCTACGTTTGAAATCACTGAAGATATTCAAAGGAATTCCTTGTAGGCACTATTACTTGATCTTGGCTCAAAGTAGCTCATAGAGCAATTTTGCATTACTTTGGGGAACTTTCCAAGACAAATCCTGGTTTGTCTTGGATAGTAAATCCCACCACAGAATTTTGTTCAAGATTTGAACACTTTTGTGATGTAAACTTGGCCTAAAGCATTAGTAAATCTAGGCATGAGTGTTTACAGTAAGAAGCTTAGAGTGGATTAACATGCAGCGTAAGAAGTAAAAGATGAAGACCACATTTAGGAATCAAGACTGAGTGAAGAGGAATCTGGGTTGTGGGGTAACAAATGAATGAGCAGTTACGTTTGAGGTGTGAGAGATGAGGAATTAGTAATGATGGGTGGTGAATGAGAAGTAAGAGATAATGGTTGATGAGTTAAGAATAAGACAATTGGATGTAGAATGTGAGAGGAGGAATAGGGGATGAGAGCTGACGAGTAAAGGAATGAAAAATGAAGTCATTATTGGTGAGGTCCTAAAAAGAAGCTTTATAAGTGGCTGTCTAGCCTTTTAGTGAATTTCTTTGAAACATTGTATTGTTAAATGCATTTGATTGCACAATATGTTTTCGATTTTCATGGGGGTGGGGGAATCTTCTCCAAAAGCTGGTATTGGGAGCCTCAGAATGTCCCTGTTAAGCCCGCAGCCAGGAATTATGATTACCAGAGTTATCTGTAACTATGAGGGCTAGAGTTAACCTATATTACAACTAACTCCCTGAGGTTCCCCTGAGTAATTTCAGAGGAAAGCTGTAATTCCAGGTCTGATTCCCGTAGTAAATTAAAATGTGTCCCCTGGAATTTCACTCATAATCCCCAGATAAAAGTTACCAGGCCTGCAGATTTACGGCAGATCTTGTGTTATTGGCCCCATCAGAATAACAAGGTTAAGGGTAAAAACACTGGCCCGGATATTTTCACCTGGCTGAAAAAAGCCTCTGATAGCTGTGGGTGAAGTTCTGGGGAGAAATTACCAGAAGAATCCGATCCGGAAGTACCATTCTCCTAGTAATACCTCATCATAATTACATGTGAACTTCAATGGGCCCCTAAGAGGCATAAGCATGAATTTTGCAGAATGACTGAAACATGACGCACCTTGAGAAGAATATAAATGACAGGGAGTTAAATAATATACTCCAAGAAACCAATCCCTTGAGAAAGAGTCCATCCCACCAAGATGGAAGCGAGGCCAGGTAATGCCTCTCTTCAAGAAGCAATGACGATCCAGAAAACATGAGCAACTTTAGACCAATCTCTCTTTTACTAACATTATCAAAAATGCTGGAGAAATAGGTCAATGAACAGCTGTCTGTTTATTGAGGAGAATATGTTCCTTTAAATGACCCAATGAGGTTTCTGGCCAGGCTTTAGTACCAAGGTGGCTCAATTGGAGATCCCAAATGTATAAAAAGCTAACTTGGGCCAGGGGTTGAGGGCAGTGGTGATCCTTTTGGACTCGTTGGTGGCTTTTGACTTTGTTTCTCACCCAATCTTACTGGAACAGTGTCTGCGGCCTCGCTAGACTATGGCTAAACTCTTTTTTGTCTGGCAGGACACAGGCTGTGTTTGCTTCACTCCAACTCATCCAGCCACAATGAGCAGAGAAATGGTATCTCGCAGACATATGCCCTCATTCGCACTCTATTTAATGTATACATGACTCCTCATTTCATGTCGATGACACTCAATTGATGCTTTCATTTCATGGGTTGATGAAACAGATGTAGGGAAATTCCAAGTTTGTTGTGTGCAGCAGCAAATTAAATGCAGAGTAGGTGCTTGAAGCTTAATTCCAAGAAGTCCGAAATACTTTTTATGGGCAACTCCCCACCAAAAGACTAAAATTCCAGCAGTAGCTATCCTTCAAACCCCACATTTGAGCCATCCCACTCTCCTGTTTTGCCCTACTAAAAGCTTTAAAGAAGACCTTAAATGTTTTACCAGCATATACCCGCAAACCACGGTGGACGCTATAGTGACAACTACATAAATTTATGCCAACTCTCTCTCCCTAGGGGTCCCAGCTGGCCTCATTTACAAGCTACAGATGGTCCAAAAAGCAACTGTGAGACTGAGTCTCAACTTGCCTAAATGGCAAACCCATCTTCCCATGTTGTAAGCAACTTCATTGACTGCCAGTGTACAAAATGTTTCATTTCAAGGCTCTAATCATCACTTTCCGAGATCTTTATCATAAAGGCCCTGCATAGTTCAGCACTAGTTTCAAGGCATATGTGTCATCCAAATCTTTACCATCAGCCAATCAGAGAATGTTATCCGTCCATAGAATTTAGAGTTCCGGAAGAGGCAGTCACTTTTTCACCTTTTTCAAAGAATAGCCAGGCAGGCTGGAGTCAGTTTCTTTTTTTTTTATTGAGGTCTTGGATGAACCACAGCGAAGTAAATATAATAGCATATACAAAACAAGATACGATCGTAACCATGCAAATTCAGAAATAATAATAGTACAATCCCAGATCGATTAAGATGCATCAATCGAAATATGATCCCCAGATTTTCTCAAATTTCCGAGTCACCCCAATTCTTTGAGCATACATTTGTTCGCATTTTCTGACTCTTTCCATTTTATAGCGCCATTCATGTACATTAGGGCAGTATTGTGAACGCCAATTCTGAAGTATTAACGATCTAGCCACAGCCATAGCAATATACATTAATTTGGCTAATTGCTCTGTTAACATCAACTCCAAATCAAATCCGAACAAAAACAATTTAAGATTGACAGAAATCATGCTTTTATATTGGTTTCGAAAAAATGCAAATATATCCTCCCAAAAGGAGACTATTTTGGGACAATGAGCTATGATATGAGACCAATTGGCAGGATTATACTGCAGGCACCTGAAACAATTAGATGAGCTATTGGGATACATTTTAGATACAGTCGCCGGAGTAAAATACAGGAGCCATTTACTGAGAAACAGCATTCTGCGCCAATTAGCGCCTCTTAGTACGGAAAAATTCAGCCCATTGATTCTCTGCCACATAGCGGGGGTTAATGCTATATTTTCCTGCCCCTGCCATTTATTAATTGCTTTAAGACATAAGTCTGGGGCCCTGTTCACAGTTAAACAGCGTTTCCACTCCCCTGGTTTCTTCTCTTGTACCAGCAAAAACAATTCACTGAATAACTGAGTAGCAGGAGAAAGAAGTGTAGGGTCCAATTGACGCAGCACACTGTAGATCAAATTATACGATCCCAGCAATAAGAAATTTCCTTGAACCCGGGATGCCATGTCAGACAGAGTAATCCAGGCCCCCATCTTTCATATAGTCTCTTAACTTAGTAAACCCTATCCTCTGCCAATTTTCTAATATTTCAAAACTAATGTCGACCCCTAAAAAAGAAAAAGCACTAGTTAAAGAGGAAGCTAAATTAAGAAGGGGGAGGGAATATCTTTTAAGCAGCGCGGCGCGTCTCTTAAAAAACCAATGCAAAACCTTATAGCGAACCAATTTCGGTGATTTGAATATTTGAAGAGGAGGGGGAATCTGGGTCTCTCGACTAATTAATTCAAAGAAGAAATTTATAAAAAGTTTCTGGTTACTATCTTTGAATCTAGCTAGGAATTGAGCTAAGTATGCATTGTAATAATCTTTAAGATTAGGATGAGCAAGCCCTCCTTGTCCCTTATCCTCATATAATGTATTTAAGGCTATTCGAGGTGTCTTTTTGGCCCAAATAAAAGATGAAAACAAGGATTCTGCTTTAGCAAAAAACTATCCAGGTAAAAAACAAGAAATGGTTGAGAATAGAAAATTAAATAAAGGGAGAACCGACATTTTGATTAGTGCTACGCGACCAAGAATAGATAATGGTAGAGGATTCCATCTTTCGAGCATTGAATGTACTTTTTGAAGAAGGGGCACAAAATTCAGTCTGTATAGGTCTGAGACAGAAGAAAAGAAAAGAAACTTTGATCCTTAGACTCTTTCTATCCATTGACCGCAGAAATATGCTGTAATGCACTTTATGTTTTATTTTTATTTTTTTATTTTTTGGGGGGTGAGGTGAGGGGTCAGGATAGGAGTCCTAGAAGGGTTAAGGGGCGCAAATCCAAGGCGCCTCATGGTTAGGGGTGGTCCCGTATGGCCAGCGTGGGGACAGGGCCATAAGGGAGGGTGTAGCTTGGGGGAGGTTGGATGTTTTCATTCATTTATACTCGGAAGGCTAAAAATGCTAGGAATATTGGACAGATGTATTTGAAGCAATATGCTGCTTACAAGAGGTCCAGCGAATTGGTTAGAGGTGAGATTCATAAGGGTTCTGAGGTGTTCTGTTTACTGCTCTTTGTGTTGATTATTTTCTCATTATGGGTCTGAAAATTATTTCCTTTAATGTAAATGGTTTAAATAACAGGAAAAAAATTCGAGCAATAGAATTATGGGCCAAATCTCAACATCCAGATGTGATCTTGTTACAAGAGACCCATATTCATATGTCAAAAATTGAGGAATTTTCCATGTTTAAAGCCTGGTCTTCTTATCGAGTATTCTCTTCATTTTCGGAGTCACAGAGGGGGGTTGCGCTCTTTTTCAGTAAAAAGCTAGAGGCCGAGATTGTTCACACGGAGCAAGGGGGATTAGGCCGCTGGTGCTGGGCTACATGTGTGATTCCGAAAAGAGTAAGCCCTGTCACTTTGGTTAGCTTTTATGCTCCAATAGAGGATAGACCAGAGATCTATGAGGAGCTGTTTCAATCTCTGTTGATGGTCAAAGGCCATATTATTATAGGTGGGGATTTTAATATTACTATGAATATAAAGCTGGACTCAACCAGCGATACGAAGAAACAATCCAAACCTAAATCCCTTAGATCTATCAATAATAATATGTCTTTATTTAATGTGTGTGACCCTTGGCGTACTCAAAATCCTGTCAAAAAAGAATATACTTGTTGGTCCGGCAGGTTTAAATCCTCCTCCCGAATCAATTTTTTTCTCATCTCACGCCAAATCAAATTTTCTAATCAGACGATACTCCATAATGGGTTCTCAGATCATGCGATGATAATTATTGAATTGGCATTGGTAGATAAGGTTAGAGCCCCCAAACGCTGGGTCTTTAATAAAAAACATCTGACTGAAGATATATGGGTGGCAGCTCTTAAAATTGAGATTTCGGAATTCATTACTCGTAATATTGGAACTGCCCCCCTTAACTGTGTATGGGACTCTTTCAAGGCTTATATTCGGGGGCTAGTGATTGGGAGAGACGCTGTAGATTCCTTAGCAGCCAGAAATAAGAATAAACTACTTCAGCCAAAAATTCAGGCCTTGACTGTATATGGCAACAAAACTCAGCCAGTATTGTTCAGGAGCAATTAAATGAGGTCAAAAGAGAGCTTTGCCAAAACCTTTACACTCAGAGCGAAGAGACCTTCCTTAAGAGCTCACAAAAAATGTATGAGGAAAGTAACTTTACCGGTAAACTCCTGGCGTGGCAGGCCAGAGAGCAAGCCTCTTCTAATCTTATTCATTCTTTAAAGTTCCCAGATACTTTAATAGAGACAGCCGTCCCAGCAGAAATTGGAGAGATAATGGTTGCACATTATAAAAGGATCTATAACACTCAATCTACTATAGATCGTCAAAAGCTATTAAATTATTTGGAAAAAAACACCCTTCCTGTTCTTTCCCCTACAGAACAACTCATAATGGCTAATCCATTTACTAGGGAGGAAGTAGAGAGAGCAGTGCAAGCCCTTCCAATAGGTAAAGCGTGTGGCCCTGATGGGTTTCCATCAGAGTTTTTAAAGATTTTTTTTAGCTCTTTCTCTGATTTTTTGTACAGTTATTAAATTTTATGTTGGACGGCGGTTCAGTCCCTGATTCTTTCCGGGAAGGAACCGTAGTTAGTTTCCTAAAAAAGGGCAAACCTGCTAATGACCCGAATTCATATAGACCTATTACGTTATTGAACACGGACTATAAAATTACTACTAAATTACTATCCACTCGCTTTAATTCTTTTTCTTCAGATTTGATTCACGCAGATCAAAACGGCTTCATTGCCGGTAGACAACTGATGTCCAATACCTACTTTTTAACTGAGGCTTTAGATTTTTTTGAATCACGAGGGGTCCCAGCTTTAATTTTATTATTTGATGCCGAAAAAGCTTTTGATTTGGTGGTTTGGGAAACATTTTTTATAATTTTATATCATTTTGGTATCCCGGCGGTTATCATTAATCTGATAATAATAATAATCCACATTTGTAAAGCGCACAATCACCCGTAAGGGTCTCTAGGCGCTGGGGGCCGTCGGGAAGATTAAGCAAGCTATTGCCCAGAGTCACATGGTGCTGGGCTAACCTGCCGCCGGAGCCGGGGATCGAACCCTGATCCCCAGATTCCAGCGTCAGTCGCCCTGGCCGCGGCGCCACCCAGAGTCTCTATTCAAGGGCCCGAGCCAACATCATTATCAATGCAGAGTCTGTGGGCTTAGTGTCGGTTAAACGCGGTACTAGACAAGGCTGTCCTCTTTCTCCCGTTTATTTGCATTTTTTATTGAACCCTTAGCAACTGCAATTAGGAAGTGTGCTTTTATACTCCCCCCCCATTACTTTGATGTCTAAAATTAAATTATATGCAGATGATATAATTTTGCTAATTAAGCCTGAAATGCAATGCCAAAGTTATGCTCTGCAAATATTTGAAGAGTTTGAGGCTCTTGGTGGCTATCGGACCAAAAAAAAGAAAACCGAAATCTTGGTTTGTGGTGGTATTGATCCTGTACTTCACCCTGATTTAAGACCCTGCATTAATAATAAACCGAAAAGATATTTGGGGGTTCTTTTCTTTTCTTCTGTCTCAGACCTGTACAGACTGGAGTCCGTTTCTTGTAGCACCAGGACACTTGTTTGGGCGCAGTTGTTTGTGCCCTACAAAAGGAAAGCATTCATTTATTCATGAAGAATATATGAATATGGGTAAAATAAATGAGTATGAATCTCATTGTGGTGATTTCAATAATCCTTTAAATGCATAGGAATGTGAGAAAAAATGAATGGCTAGGAATAACTATGAGGTCAGTAGCACACTCCTTCAAAGGTAATACAAGTGAATAAAAAGAATAGATATGGACCTACTAAGGTGAATAAGACTGCTCTTGAAATTAATTAGAAATAGAGTTAAGTGGCTATGGATAGGGTGAATTAAGCGTATAACATATGCTGAAAGGCACATGACCCTGACAGTCAATCACAGTGCAGTTCATTGAAGCTGCAGATCTTGAGCTGGCCACATATCAGGAAGGAACTCTAATGCAAGCAGCACTTTTTGAAAATATGGCTGCAAGAAGAAACGATAATTATATTGAAGGTTCATTGTTCTTCAGATTTTCCCTTCCTATGTAAACATATTTAGTGTGTGAAGTTTGATCATAGCAAATCCTGGTTGCAGACTAACTTTCCATTTTCTATTCCTGACTCCGCTCTTGTCCCCTATCCCTCCTATCACACTCCTCACCCTTTACTGCATCACACTCCTGACACTGATGTCAATTGACCCTAAGCTCCTTTGTCTGTATACTTACCTAATGTATTTGTTAGCCCATGTGCTATCTTTAGCTCATACTCTTCACATGACGTGTTTATTCACCCGAGCTTCTGCGAGTCTATATGTACCCAAACCAACAGTGACTGTCCACGTGTTGACTTTCCAAGCTCTAGGTATTCTTTTAATTTATGTCCATGTGCTCAGGCTCTCCAATCTGCATATCCAAAAGCTCTCAAGTGCTCACTTTGCAAGTTCATGAGCCCCAAGGTTCTGAATTGGCTTGCTCGTGTGCCACAAACCACTCGAATGCAAAAACAACCGTTGATGGACAGAATGCAGAACAATGTCATACATTCACCCCACTACAGAGATCTGGGCCTAAATCCATCGTTTTTTTGCTCACCATGCCATTCCAGTTTGAACCCAGCCATATGCAAATCAGTCTTGACCCTGTGCCTCATGGGAACAGTCCAGCCAGAACTGCCAAGCAGGTCCTCCCTGGACTGGAAACAAGCTACCACGTGCTGCAAGCTCCTCACACTGTATTTCTCAGTCTCATCACTGTGCATGCCAGTTAGTTTCTAGCATCTCATATTGAAAAGCACAGAGCAATGTGTCCATCTATCCCTGTACATGTCAATGTCACTACACTGCATGCCAATTTGCCCCTAGTGGACGCAAATAGAAAGTGTTTCAATCTCTACTCCTTGATCAAGTTCCTCAAATATTTAGGGCCCCGGTTATTAGAGCATCAAAAATAGGTGATGTAATACTGTACCTGATATTTCAAGACCTGAAATTATGATTTTTTTTCTGGTTCCTCGGGATCGAAAACATTAGGCACCACTATAACAGCCAATATTTTCATACTTTAAATTACTGGTCTGTGTGACCCAGAGGAATTATCTCATATAAATGGTGAAAATGCATCACCAGGAATTAACAGCAAAAGACAGGAAATATAGCACTTGTGCTTGAAGGCTTCGCTGCCAGTGTGTGGGAAAGCCACTCAAGTACATGTCAGGGTCACCCGAGCATTGTACTGGATTAATCCTTAAAAGCCACCTCAAATAGTTCATCTCATGGCTGCCATTTTAGGGATGTTCAATCCATTTGAATCCTTTTCGCCAGACAACCCTTCCACTTGCGCAAACCAGCCAGCTGTCTACCATTGCCCCATACCACATAAGAAAATCAATTTCAGTGAACCTGAACTGTAGGTTCTGAAGGAGGATCCCTAGCTCGGTGGCCATTTGCTCCAAACGTTCAATGCTTAGATAAGAGTGAAGATCTAGCACCATCCTCCAAAAAGTCAATGCAGTCATCACTGACCCCGGACAATGGAAGATTGCCGCAACAGCTTTCAAGATCTCAAATTGAGGGTCCAGGACCTCCTCCCAAATCACAGAAATAAGGGGAAAAGTTATTACATTTGAATTCAACTCAGCACAGCAACTACATTTCTATGCTGCTTTAGGAAGAGAAAGCAGTGCAGCATCATATATACGGAGCTATGGTGCTTCTTCTTTCATCTCCATGGCTGGTGCACAGACTTGCCGCCTAGCACCATTCTCACATCTTTGAACCATAGCTCAAAGGTGCCTGCTCTTATGTTGTCTATGTGATGCCTAGCACAGATTTTGGGCTGGAAGAGTATCTTTATATTACAACATATTTTAAAACTTCTCAAACACTGTATGTGTGTTTTGCAGTGCAGCGACATATTAAAACATGTTGGCAAGTTAACGCCTGTCTAAAGTAGTCATCATTTTTTAGTTGAAAGCCCTGTCTACAAAGGTTAGTGGCTAGGGCTTTGCATATAATGATATGGGTGGAAGCGTGGGAATGCCAAGTACCACCAATGGGATGCCCTCTTGATGCAAAGTAACATGTTAAGGGGCACTGAGTTACTTTTAGGCAACAAATCCACACTTTGCATCACTTTTGGTGACTTTACACTAATGCAAAGTGCTGCTAAATCTGGCAGTAGGAGTCTGCATGTGGAGGAAGAGCTGCATCAGAGATTAACTTGGTCCCTGAGAGGAACAGATTCACAACATAATAAGCCCTACCATTTTTGAGGGCATAGAATGAGGCCATATAGTGTGTAAATAAGGCAGGCAGAACTGAGGGGCTGTGAGAGTATACGTCTGGACTCTCGAGGTATGAGGAATGAGAACTAACACCAAAAATACACTGCCTATGAAGATATGATGTATGACATAAAGCACACTGGAACTGTAGGGGACTACATTAAAATGTTAGGTATTGGATCTCAAGGTAGGAGCAAAGCGTTGCTCCAGGGTAGCCCTTATGGCATCACTCATGTCTTAATGGTGCATGTCTTGAGTTGCTAGTGCCTTGTCATCAAGCAATCACTCTCACTGTTGTCTCTAGCTCTGCACCACCTAGTGCTCAGTTTCAATCACCTGCACCAATTGTCCAAACCACATCAATCCTGCTTAGCTTCCTCTAGGCCTAAAAACACTTCACCAGCATGCATCACATTCACATGAGTTGTAGACCCGAGGGCCCTGTTATTGATTATCACTTCAGTGTCCCAATACACATCTAGTACTACTTGGACCCAAACTACATTCACTGTGCCATCACCTCACCTGCTACCTTTCCACAACCTGCAGCAGATATCATTATGCAGGAAGGGGAGAAGTAGGAGGAAGAGGTTGTGCCAAGGCTAGATACATTTGTAGCCATGGAGGCCTGAGACCTAAATGTGAGTGATAACCTATATAATGAGATTGCATGGTGCTTATGCAGTGTCTTTTGTAATCTGTGTAAAATTGAATGTTTGTGTGGCACATGCCATTTGCATTTATATTTCTGGTTACATACATTAGGAAACACATATGACTTCCTGGAGAGCCATTTCTCACTACAGGCAAATCTCTTTCTACCCTTTCTAGCTCCAGAGGAAAGACCATCACATTGAGCAGGTATTTTGTGAAATCTGGAAGAATGTTGTACCGAGGAACAGAATCCAGTGCATCCTCTTCCTACAACAGTTATCTAACCAAATATATGACCTCAAAACGTCACCACAGTCTCAATATGGCTCATGAAGATAAAGGCCTAGATTTACTAAATGTCATGCAGTGCTGCGTTACATCAAAAAAATGTGTGTCGCAAAACCTTTTATGGCATGGGATACATAATATTTACTATGCTTTGGGCAATACTGCAAACCTCTGTGTCATAGTACAATGAACAATAATGCAACTTGCTGTTGCATGATGCAAATTATACTTGCGCAGCTCATCATTGCGTCATGCAGAGCGTCCTGCATTACTTTTACTTAAAAAGCAACACATATAAGATGCTGCCAGAACCCCTTTCAGAGAGCATTTGGCAAGCAGGAGTTACTTGGCCCAACCGTGGGGGCTAAGGCATTTTGTCTCCTGATGTCCCGGGGACCGACCTACTATGGATTTTGAGCAACTGGTACAAGTACCCCTACAGTACTTCACTCTTCGGAATAACATGGTCCGACCAGTCCAAGGCTCCTTTTAGGGGATGGCAGATCCAGGGGGTGGATACAGACTCACAACTCAAAATATAAGCAGCAGTAGCAATAAGTAATTGTCCAGCCAAATACTCATAAAAAAAGAAAAAGTATTTTATTTTATCATTACTAAAACAAAGGTAAATACTGCATTCATATTAAACTACACAGTCCCCCTGAAGCCGGGGCTCTAGTGTTTCGTAGGCAGTTCCCTGTGTCCCACTTTGTCCTCGATCTAGCAATAGTAGTTATTCCCCATTCACCACAGGCAACATCCAGGGTAAGCTCCACTAGTAGCCCAAGTCGCAAGAGCCCACTCCGCCTCTTCATTACAGTCAAAAGTGTTCTACCTGCAGTACTATCTAGCAAGCAAGTAACCCCAGGGCTGACTTGCCCACAATTCGGTCGTACCCTCGGAGCGTCTGGTGTTCCCCTCTGCAGGCGCTTGAACAGCAGTAGCTGGTTCAAGTGAGTTCACTGCAAGCAGCCCAGGACGGCTACAATCAACAAACCCCGAGGTCTTCACACACTGTCATGCTTGCAGCGACTAGAGGCTCCTCGCAACTTCTCCATGTAGTGTAAGTCTTTGGTTTGTCCAACAGTGGGGGGAAGGTGATGCAAAGTTCCTTGATGTGGATCCTTCGCCCCGGTGCAGAAGTGCAGGGGTCTCACTTTTCCAAAGAGGAAATCAGGGAAGGCTTACCTGATGCCTCACCATCCAAACAATTATCTGAGAGAAATGGTAGGACGATGATGAAATAAATGCTTTGTTGAGGTATTCCGCCTCCATGTTCTCCCTGGGAGGTAGGAAGCCCGGGGAGACAAGACATTTAGCTCTGCCCAGGAGCAGTTCTCTTGAGGCACTTAGTCCAGATCAGGCCACCTCTCCCACTATGATAACTGGCATATACTTTTGCAACCTGTTTTCCCCTTTGATTGTGAACTGACATTACCCCCAGGTCCCTTATGTCCTCTCCCATTCAACACAAAGTGGAGATGACCATCTCCCGATAGAAAAAAACAAAAGGAATGCTGGGACCCTAATACTGCCCCTCCCACCAGGAGTACATAAGCAGTACTTACCCAGCAGCCCTCCTGTTATTTTTTTCTGTCTGCCGACAGAATGGTTGGTGTGTTGGTGCTACTCCTGCTGGGCTGGAGTGGCGGTACTTCTCTTCTCCCCCCCGCCCGGCTGCCTTGCTGTGCGGGCCCTGGGTTCCCTGGACTGTCTCCTGGCCTGCCGGGCTTGCTGGGCGTCAGTCTCTGTTGGAGCCGGTGTTCTGCTTGCTGTGCATGGCCTCCCGGCCCTTTGCAGCTGGGGCTGGATTTACCAGTTTCTCCCGGATCGCGGGCTTGGCCGGGTGGGACGTGCCGCGCTGGATGGGCTCCTGCCGGTCTCCTGGATGTGCTGGCGTTTGGAGTGGGGGCCTTGTTCCTGGGGTTGGCCCCCACTCCGGGTGAGTCGCGCTTGCGGGGTTTTTGTTTCCTTCTTCCCCCCCTGCAGCTCAGCTGGCTGATGCGAAGTTTTCTCCATGCCTGTTATGAGAATGTGTAGCCGTCTGCTTTGTCTCGCAGCCGTCCAGTGTTTGCATTTCTCTTGGGCTGCTGTTTGCTTTCAGTGGGAAGGATTTGCTGATCATCTTCGGATTTCACACAGTATACGTACAGAGGATATCGTGTGACCCTTCCAGCGTTTGTGTCTGTCCTGGTCTTTGCACACTCTGCCGGATGGGAATCGTGGGGTTTTTTGGCCCTTGGATGCCTTGCATTTCTGGCACGCTGATGTGGTGGCGAGCGCTGGGGTGGCGTGTTCGTTGCAGTCTTCTCGGTTGCGCATTTGATGTTTGTCCCAGTGTCGGTGAGGGCCTTGTTGTGCTGTTTTCGCTCCTTTTTAGGTCTCGCCTGTCAATGCGCATGCGCATTGAGCGGAGCGAGAATATAGGGGCTTAAACAGAGTTTAACTAGACTGGCGATTTGATGTAGTGCATGTGCGCTTTTAGCTCAATGCGCAAGCGCAATGAGTTAGAATGCGCGTGCACAGCATCAAATCCCCAGTCTTCGCCATCTGTTCCCCAGCTTGGTGCCGCCAGCACCTCCCCTCTCTCTCCCCGCAGACAGCCTTGCTCGCATTTCTCCTCCCCCTCCCCAGCCAGCTTGGTGCCGCCAGCACCTCCCCTCTCTCTCCCCGCACACAGCCTTGCTCGCATTTCTCCTCCCCCTCCCCAGCCGCCAGCACCTCCCCTATCTCTCCCTGCAGAAAAAAATAATGGTACTTCCTCGACAACTGAACTTTCATTCCTACTCTCCCATCCATCCTGGCAGATGCAGTCCCACAGATTATCTTTTTCTCCCTTACTTCATCTGATTTGTTCACTCTTACACATCTTTTCTCCCTTCTACTCCTTAACCATGTACTCCGATACATTCCTTTCTCTGTTTAAAATGTTCGTGTGCAATTTAACATTTTCTTTTCTGCCTCTATCCGTTGTTCCATTACTTGTCCCCTTTCCTCCATTTCATAGCCCGGATCTGTGAACTAACCTCACCTCACTCCATTCCTCCATATTGATTGTATTCTTAGTCTACCTCCATCCACTCCCATGTATCTCATCCTCATGCGTACTTCGTTCTCCCGTACGTCTCACACTACCTCCTCACCCTCCATCCTAATAACGTGCACTCGCATGTCCTCTCTCTCTCCCTCCCCCCACCCCCAATCCTGGGCCCACTTCAAGTCCCTGGCCGCAATGGTTTGTCTTGTGTAATGCTTCCGGAAACGTTAATTTTCTTTCTTTTTAGCATCACATGGCAGTCTGAAAATAGAATTCTTAATCAGTGTTGCAGAATTGTGCACTTTAATGTTTTTAGGTCTTGCTCGCATTTCTCCTCCCCCTCCCAGCCAGCTTGGTGCCGCCAGCACCTCCCCTCTCTCTCCCCGCACACAGCCTTGCTCGCATTTCTCCTCCCCTCCCCAGCCGCCAGCACCTCCCCTCTCTCTCCCTGCAGAAAAAAATAATGGCACTTCCTCGACAACTGAACTTTCATTCCTACTCTCCCATCCATCCTGGCAGATGCAGTCCCACAGACTATCTTTTTCTCCCTTACTTCATCTGATTTGTTCACTCTTACACATCTTTTCTCCCTTCTACTCCTTAACCATGTACTCCGCTACATTCCTTTCTCTGTTTAAAATGTTTGTGTGCAATTTAACATTTTCGTTTCTGCCTCTATCCGTTGTTCCATTACTTGTCCCCTTTCCTCCATTTCATAGCCCGGATCTGTGAACTAACCTCACCTCACACCATTCCTCCATATTGATTGTATTCTTAGTCCACCTCCATCCACTCCCATGTTTCTCATCCTCATGCGTACTTCGTTCTTCCGTGCGTCTCACACTACCTCCTCACCCTCCATCCTAATAACGTGCACGCGCATGTCCTCTCTCTCCCTCCCCCCACCCCCAATCCTGGGCCCACTTCAAGTCCCTGGCCGAGATGGTTTGTCTTGTGTAATGCTTCCTGAAACGTTAATTTTCTTTCTTTTTAGCATCACATGGCAGTCTGAAAATGGAATTCTAAATCAGTGTTGCAGAATTGTGCACTTTAATGTTTTTAGGTCTTGCGGACAGACAGCTGTAGTTATTCATCAGAGATGCCATTTTACCACACAGTACAGAGAGAGTGTGCTTTTGGTCCAGCCATTTGCTGTTGACTTTTTTATCCGCTGGTACGATAGTCATGGCAATGTAAGGAAGGCTGCATGAGTTTGACATTATTTTCCGACTGGGTGTTGTGATAGGGTGAGGTTATATGAAGATCCTTTTCCCTGTGCAACAGTTCATTCTGCACCTCTTCACAGCTCAGTGCCCTGTTGTGCAGGATGTGGCCCCTCTCTCAGCCGTTTAGCTTCTGCCTTTGCCAGTGCTTGTTGAATTGTGTCGTAAGCACAGTCCATTGCAACCGCGGAGCCCAGCCATTTGAGGTGTTATTTTTTTTCATACAGGCATACAGCCAAAGGGACCTAGATGTTGATTCACACAGTACCTAGGCCATTTCACCCCCTCACCCACTCATCCTCACACACCCTCACTCACCCTCACACCCTCAACCCCCCTCACAACCCTCTCACCCTCACTCACCCTCACACCCCCTCACACCCCCTCACCCTCACCCCCCTCACCTTCACACACCCTTACAGTCACCCCCTCACCATGACACACGCTGTCACCCTCACACCCTCACCCTCACACACCCTCACTCTCACCCCCCTCACCCTCACACCCCCTCACTCACCCTCACACCCCTCACTCACCCTCACATCCCTCACCCACCCTCACACACCTTCACACCCCCTCACACACCCACTCACCCTCACACACCCTTACCCTCACCCCCTCACCCTCACACACCCTCAGTCACCTTCACACTCACACTTCCTCACCATCACACACCCTCACATCCTCTCTCCCTCACAAACCCTCACCCTCACCCACCCTCACACCCTCCCCCACCCTCACCCACCCTCACCCTCACACCCTCACTCATCCTCACCCCCTCATCCTCACACACCCTCACTCACCCTCACACCCTCACCCCCCCTCACAACCCTCTCACCCTCACACCCCCTCACCCTCGCACCCTCTCACCATCACCCCCCTCACCCTCACACACCCTTACCCTCATCCCCTCACCCTCACACACCCTCACACCCCCTAACCCCCTCACCTTCACACTCACCCCCTCACACCCCCTCACTCACCCTCACACACCCTCACCCTCACACCCCCTCACACACCCTCACCCTCACACCCCCTCACTCACCCTCTCACACACCCACTCACCCTCATCCTCACACCCCCTCACCCTCACACCCCTCACCCTCACACCACTCAGTGCTACAACACATATTGTGTTACAATAGGTGTCACATTTGCGAAAGATAAAACTATTGGCATTGTAAATAACAAAGCTATTAATTTTGCTATTTTCAAAACAAGCACATAAATAAAAAATGTGTCCTTTACAATACCAATAGCTCAAACTTTCCTAATGCGAGACCTATTGCATTGCTGTGCTTCTCTCTCCTGCTGCACTCTCCTGCTCTCTAGAGATGTGGCCTAACAACCAGAGCTGCCATCTAAGTCACGTAAATACAAAACATGTTGCATTCCAAATGCTATAGGTGTCACATTCGCGAAAGTTATAACTATTGGCATTGTAAATGACAAAGCTATCAATTTAGCTATTTTAAAAACCAACAAATAAATAAAATATTTGTCATTTACAAGACCAATAGCTCCAACTTTTCTAATGCGAGACCTATTGCATTTCCAATGCTTGTTCTTCTAGGTGACTCTGTTTGCCTGCTGGTGCCGGTCCTGGAATGGTGGCGTCCTGGCCTTCTGGTACTTGCCGTGTTGAGGCGTCAGTACCTCCTGGGGATGCCGGGGTTTGTACCCGGGGCTTCCTTCTTGGGGGGCATGCGCTCGGCACTGTGCTACATCCCCTCTTCTATCCTTGCCTTTTTTGGGGTGTCCTGCGGCTGCCGCCGGAGACCACGCTGCTCCCGGGGTTCTTTGCCCTGGTCGGGTATGCCTTGTGGTGGGTCTGTGTTTCCTGTCCGCGTTCTGCTGGCTCCTCTTGGGGGAGGGCTTATTAGGGCTGCTCTCCTCCTCTCGGGTTGCTTTCTGGGTTTTGATCCTACTGCAGCCTCCGTGCTCTGGCGCTGCCCCTGGCGTGCGATGCCCTGGTTGTGTGCACCTTGGTTGGGGGCGGTGCTTCCTGTGTGCGCCCAGTGGCAGGTGCTTCTGTGTGCCTGCTGTTGCTCTATCCTGTTGCTTGGTTGGGGTTTCTGTTCGTGGCCTGCCTTGCCGCCTGCCCACCCCGGCTCTCGTCTGTTCTCTGGGGTAGGGCGTAACGCGGGTCTTCTCCCTTTGGGTCGCTTCTTCAGGTGGTGCCCCTGCTCATGGCTGCTCATGCTTATGAGTTTTCTTTTTGGGCACTGTTGAGGGGGTTCTCCTCTCCGATGAGTTGTTTGCTGATTCTCTGTGCTGTTGGCTTTTGCTCTTTCTGTTTGTTGGCCTACCTTGGGTTGGCGTGGGTTCCTGTCGCCTCTGTGGTGGCTGGTTCCTTTTTTTCGCTGGGTCTGCTGTGCTTGCTCCTGGGGTTCCCTGATTTATTGGGCTCCCCCTGCCTGCTTGCTTGCGGCTGTTCCTTTGCTCTTGTGTTGGACGGCGGCGGCCTGTTGGGAGTGCGTTTCTGTTCCCCTCTGCTTCTAGTTCCTCCGCGGCTCCCTGCCCCGGCTGCTGGTGAGTCGGTGTTCCTGCTCCTTGGGATACTGCGGGGGGGGGGGGGTCCTGTTGATTCCCCAGGTTCCTGTTGGCCTGGCGAGGTTTTCTCTGCTTTTCTTTGCTGCCCCTCTGCATCCCTGCTTCTCGGGGTGTCCCGAGTGCGGGTGTTGTGTCCTAGCCTTGGGTGTGGTGCGTCTGCCCTTTTTTCTCTGGTGGCCTTGCCTCCGCTGCAGGCTGGTTGTTGTGTTGTGGCCTCGGGTCCGTTTGTGTGTCCTGGTTGTTCGCCTCCGCTTCCTGGCTTCTGTATGGTTGGGTGGCGTTTGAGGCTCCTGGTTCCTCCTCTTGCAGCTTCCCGGTGTCGTGCCTGCTGCTCTCTGGGGTGCTCTGCCCCCTCTGCCTGCGCCTGGGTGGCTCCTGCTGCCTTGGGTACGGATGTTCTGTTCTCCTTTGCTCCGGCCTAGAACTTCGGGTGTTTGTCCCGGGGCCTTCTGTGTGCTTGGGTTGCTTCTGGAGTCTGGCTGCTTCTGCCCTGGCTCTCCCTCTGCTTGCCTTTGGCTTGCTTCTGGTATTTCCTGGCCGCCCCTCCTGGTTCTGTCATGGTTCCTGCCTGGTTTGTTTCTGTCTGGGGCCTCCTGGGGTTGCCTGTTGGGGTTTTTTCTAGCTGGTGTAGTGGGCGCCTGCTCTTCTTTTCCTTGGCGCCCCTCCCTCCCACGGATTGTGTTTCCGGTGGCGGTTCGTCTTTGGTTTCTGGGGTTCGTACCGCTGCTGTCTAGGCCTAGCTGTCTTTTGTTGCTGCCTTGTTCTGTCTTGCCACCTATTCTCCGGGTAGCCTGCATGGCCTTCCTGGGGCTGCCGGGTGCTGTAGGCTTCTTGGTCCATCTGCGCTCAGGTGTGTTTGCTCCATGGGTTGTTGTCATCTCATCTGGCTCCCATGGTGGGTGCCTGGCTGGGGGTCTGCTGGGGCTTTTCCGCCCCATGCGTGTTGGCTCCTTTTTGGGCTCTGCTTCCTTGCCTGGCCTCTCTTTTGTGTCCTGGCGGGATGCTCTGCGGTTGTGACTGCATCCTGGTGGGTCCATCGGGGCCTTCTCCTGCTGGCGGTTCTCTTCCCAGGCTTGTTTCACTTATGTTGGGGCCTGTGGCTCTGGGTATGCCGGCTTCTTGCTGGTTCGGGGTGGCCTCGGGCTGTGCCTCCTGAGTTTTCTGGCTGTGCTGTCGCTTTTCGGCCTGCTCTGGGAGTGTTTTGCTGGGTGTTTCCTGGTTCTTTCCGGGTTCTGGTATCCTGGTTCGCTTCTTCCTCCCTTGCTTCCCCGGACTTTGTTCCCGGTGTGGGTCTGTTTGGGTGCCCCCCCCCCCCCTCTGGTTGGGGTGCGGTTCTGTGGTGCTTTTGCCTCTATGGGGTCCTCCCTCCTGGATGCGGGTTGTCTGGATTTTTTTTATTTTCCTGCTGCTTGGTCCTGTGCCTTCTCTGCTTCCTCCAGCTTCGCGGTTTCCTCTGTTTCTTTTCCGGCCTTATGTGTGGGCCGTCGGTGAGATGGGGTATCCCTGTTCCTCCCTGCCCTTTGCTTTGGCCGCTGCGTGGGCTCCTTCCGGGGTTTGGTTGGGCCTGCGGGTCCTCCTGCATGGTCGGGTTGCTTGGCTCTGGTCCCGGCTTCCTGGTTCCTTTGACGTCTGTTGCCCCTTTTGGTCTGGGTGCTGTGCGCCCTGGGGCCTTTTCTTTTTTCTGCTGCTCCTGCCCTTGCTACTTGCTTGACCTGCTCCGAGCCTGGTTTGGGGGCTGCTGGGTGTCCCGGTTGCTCTGGACTCCCGTCCTGCCTTGTTTTCCCTCCCTTTCTGGGTTGGGTTTCTCTGGGGGTTGTGGCCAGTGGCGTTGTCCCCGCCCTTGTTGGGCTTGTTTGTTGTTGGTTTCCGGTCTTGTTGGCCTCTCCTTTGTTGGGTCGGCTTATGGCTGGTTCTTTCTGGGGGCGTCTCTGGCCTGTGGTCTTTGCGTTTGCCCCCTCTTCCCCTGCTGTTCTGAGTTTGGTAGCTTTCCGGGTTTGGTTGGTGGCCTCCTTCCCTGTGGGGTTTTTCGCCTCCTGGGGTTTCGGTTCTCTTTCCCCTTCCCTGTCTCTTCTGTTTGGTTGAGGTCTCGCTCCAGTCTGGCTCCTGGGCTCTTGCTGCTTCCTGGTCCTCCTTGGCGGAGTTATGGTAGGTTTTCTCCTCTGGATTCTCTGGGGCCGGGTCCTTCAGTTTGGAGGGGTGAGCCGGTTTCTGGCCTGTGCTTTCCTCCTTCCTTGGTTGGTCTTGGTGCGTGTGCCTGCGCTCTGTTGGCCGTTTCTTTCTTTGGCCTTCTTCGGTGCTGTCTCGGTTTGCTCTGTGTCTGTGTGGCTGCCAGGTCCTGTGTGCCTTTCCAATGGTTCTGGGCTTGGCAGCCTTGTCTTGTGGTTTGCTTCGCCGTGTCCTTTGGTTCCGCTGTCTCCGGTTTCTCTGGTTGGCGGCCTCCTTGTTGGGGTTCTGGTCTTCTGTTGGTCTCCGGTCCTTGTTTCCCCTGCTGTCCTGTTTTGGGTTGCGGGCCGTTTGTTTCCTGCGGTCCCCCTTTTCCTCCTCCTCGGTGCTCCCTTGGGTTGCTACTTTTGTTATGGTTTCCTGGGTGTGCTTGTGGGTGCGGAAGGCCGGTTTTCTGCTTTGGTATTCTCCACTTTGTAATGATTGGGACAAGAACATAAGGGACCTGGGGGTAATGCTCTATTACTTACCGGTAATCTTCATTACTCCGGGTCCCATTGTCCTCGTCCCATTCATACGCCCCTCCCTCCCTCCCTCCCGGACAGCCGGCCTTCCTGTCTGGGCTTGGTAGTACAAGAGGGCTTCTGGGTAAGTACTGGTTATGTACTCCAGGTGGGAGGGGCAGTATTAGGGTCCCAGCATTCCTCTTGTTTTTTTCTGTTGGGAGATGGTCATCTCCACTTTGTAATGAATGGGACGAGTACAACAGGACCCGGAGCAATGAAGATTACCGGTAAGTAATAGAGCATTCCAGGACTTGAGGAGCAAACCTGTGAAGGGCCAGAAAATTACCACATTTTCGCACCTGAGAAGTACTGATACGACCATACAGCCGCCTCATACTTGTGACTGTCCAGCATCGCTCAGCTGAACCTTGCAGAAAGTAGGAAGAGCCCTTAAGATCTAGCTAATGAATCGTGCAAGTCCTCCAGCGTCTGCCCAATCCATCCAAGCTACTACACCTTGACTGGGTGGACAGGACCTGTACCTAGGCATACTCTGCCCTCCATGGCTGGAACGCAGACCAGCGGCAGAACGTTTCTGCAGTGACTCACTATTCTAGGGCTAGTTCAAGAAACCTCCCAACTAAACATAAACTGGACAGAAAAAGAAAATGACCGACACAGAAACAGGTAGCTTAAGGGAACATCACACAAGACAAGAAAAAAGGTTCTTTAAAGGGGCTGGGTGAGGTTACAGGAAGTAGGTGGATTAAACAAGAGACAGGGAAAAACATATTGCTTCAAATAAGCATTGTTAATAAGGCTTCTTCCTGGCTTTCATAGGTAAGAGGTCTCTGTGAAGCATACACCTTTATTATGGAAATACTGACATAAGGAATATAGAAACTGAAGTAACGTCATAGGAGTAGAACAGCAAGCCAAACACTGTACTCAAGTCAAACACACAATCATTACTTTAATTGTGCATGTACCACACACATCTTTACAAATCTTAGACTCAAACATGCAGCGCTATGTACAACTGGCCTCAGTGTTGTGTCTGTTTGAAATGCTTGAAAGCCAACACTCATGAAACCTATGACTCGGTATATTTTTAGTGGCTAGTGTTTTTATGTTAACTGCACATTGGAATATGCTAATTTGTTGACGCATTCAAGGCACTGAGACGTGGTATCTTGCTATTTATCATTTCAGGAATTCATGTATGTTGAGTGGTTGCTTCTACAAAAGGCACACCACACACGTTTTTTGGTGTTTATAGCGCGAAGTAGACCCGAATGTATCAGAGCACTCACTGTACATGAGCACCAGTTGTGTTGCAGACGGACACATTCATTTCTGTTAGGCTCCGGGAGATTAAGTGATTTGGCCAGAATCACAGGATGTTGCGCTTCGCTGCCGAGACTCAAACCCGATTCCCCAGCTCCAAGGTCGACCGCTCTAGCCCTTAGGCCACATCCTCTCCCTGCCTTTGCTGGCAAAATTACCTAATTTTCCATGGCTACAAATGAGACCTTTAAATACTTAGGGGCTATTTACAACTGAAGTGGCGGAGTGGGGCTTTAGCCCTCATGGCTTAACGTCTAACTCCGCCACTTCAGAAACACAAGGCTACACCATATTTGCAAAAATGTGGTGCAGCCTTGCGTTTCCACCTGCGCTGGCGCTAGACTTAGCATTGCAGCGCCAACGCAGGCACCCTTGCACCGTAGTGTAAGGGTGTCTGCGTGCAGGGGAAAGGTTGTTTATGAACAGGAAGCTCCCCCTCCTGTACACAAACAATCTTTAAATGCCAGTTTGTCACTTCGATGTGTACTGCTTAATTCAGCACACATGTAAGTTACAAAATGTCATTTTTAAAAAAAAAGATTGTTTAAGCAATCCAAGACTTTTTGCTTTTTCCATGTGTGCTGCACAAGACAGCACACGTGGAAAAAGCAAAAACGAGGAGAAATAAAGCATTTCTCCTCGTTTTGCCAATTTAAGACTAGGTAATCCCTGGTCTTAATTTTGGCGCTGCCTCCTAGTTACGTTGTCCTTGTAAATAGGAGGCAGCGTCAAAATCAATGGGTGTTGCGGGGAGCACCCACTGCAACACCCATTGCGAACGCCCACTGCAACACTCATGGGCCTTCCCTTGCACACTAAATACAACGTGAAAGGGGGTCTTATTTACAGGCATCATTAAGCCACGTTAAGTGGCTTAAAGCTGCGTGGCTTAACGCTGCCTTGTAAATAAGTCGAGGCCCCTATCGCCATCACAACATCACTGAAAGTGACGTTGTGATGCCATAGGGGCTTGTAAATATGCCCCCTTAGATCTTCTGCTGTGGTCACTCGCCTGGAGATCGCAGACAGTGGCTCACTCTGCGGCACTTAATACCGAAAACCAAGTCCGATGCAGAAGCCTTTATGTTTCTGGAAGAGGCTCTGACCTTTGAACCTAAAGCACATGGAACGAACCCATCTTTAATCAGTTTATTATTTTCCTGCTTCTTTAAAGTTTTACTATTTGGATTTAACGAATAAAAAAATGACACTAAAATTACTGGGTTTAATCGGATTCGTATTTAGATTTTAATCTTTTTGTAATATTCGGGATTCCACTGGATTTGAATGTATGTTTTCACCATCAAGCCTCACGCTTTTGATTACATTCACTAATAGCCTTTGATGGAACGTGCATTTTAAAAGACAAATACCACGGATTTCTGTCGAAAGCACGCCGTAAGTGTGACAGTTGATTGTTTCTTAGCAACCTAAAGAATGGTGTTTACAGGAACGAGAAAGCCCATAAATACAGAATTTGGCTTGGGGCAAAACCCTCCTTTCAAAAGCAATCAAGTTACAGAGACCTGCCCACTTGAGAAACTCTAGACTGAGGCACGCGTGACGCGCACCAGCTTGAATGGAAGCAAACAGGCCGCAGTGACCACCAGGGATATTCAGCTGAAGCACGGGCCACATTTTGTGGAAAGGATTTCTGTTCTACCAAAACATCACGTTTGCTTAGCAAAGTTCAGAGAAACTGAGAAATCAAAAAGCACCGTGATGAGGAACGGTCGTCGAACAGGCTGAAGGTATGCATTTTAACTTAATATTTTACCAGAACTGAATGGTTTATGTTATCGGTGAAAACTGACAACACAAGCATGAGGTGCTGGAAAGCAGTCTCGATTATAACAGAATGTTGTTTGCAAGAACTGGGAATACGAGTTTCAAATGTCTGGCCCTTGTCGTAGCAGATTTACATTGAAGGTTAATATGTAGTCAACTGATGCAAACTATGGCATTAGAAGTGCATTTATAACGTTGGTGGACGTGAAGCTGCTGTATTTTGGATATGGCTAGACATGTCAGCCAACCAAACAGTAAAATCCAGTCTTTTTATTAAAAAGCGATTAGGAAACATGGAAATAACCTCGACTGAACTTATTGGCATATACTTTCCCCTCATAAGCTGTCATAGTGGAGAACCTGAAAACCTACTCGAATTTACTTTCTGCAGGCATAGCAGCCCAGCCCTAAATTTCAACCGAGATTAAATTACTCAAAATTACTTTCAATTCAGCTGCAACCTAAATTAGACCCCAAACCTCCGAAGTATCAGAAAGCTAATTTAGTATTTTCACTCAAAAATATAAAACCCAAAGCGCATTTTAAATACAAAACAGGCTGAAAATGAAGAAAGTACTTCAAGCTGTGCAATATAATGAAGAAAGGAAAGTCAGTGTTCTGGAATTATCAAGAGACAGAAATTGATGCGTTTTTTTAAAATTATTATTTTTCTGTTCTCATTGTGAGCTGGCACAGCCCTCTCTTATATGCTCATTTTCATCTTTGGGTGCCTAGCGCCAACGCAGGCACCCTTGGATCATGGTGCAAGGATGCTTGCGTTGCAAGGAGAATTGTTTCTTTGCAGGAAGGGATACCTTCCTGCACAAAAACAATCTCTCGAGGCATTGTCCTCTTTCTAAGGGGACTAAAAATTACAGAACACATAGAAAGAAGAAATAACTAGGAGAAAGAAGATTTATCTCCTCATTATGCCATCTTCTGGAAGGCGTCGCGCTTTCACGCAATCCCAGGTTTACAACCTTTGTAAATCCAAGCTTGCATGAAATCCATAGCTGGATGCATGGGAACGCCCATGTTCCACCCATGGAACGCCTTTCAGAATGAAATGTAACGCAATGCAGCGGAAGCGGCTGCGTTCCATTACATTTTATTTACAAAGCTACGCAAGGCAGCACAAATCGCCCCTTGTGTGGCTTTGTAAATATCTACGAGCATTTTGCGTCACGACTGCGCCACAAAAGTGGTGCAAACATGACGCAAAATGTTAGTAAAATTGGCCCTAGTTTTCTACTCTGTCTTTGGTATTTGCTGATTAACCATAGGTCGTGTGTTCCTGTCTCATCTCATGGGACACAAGAATGCCAATATACCTCTTTGACATGCCCTTCTGGGAGGTATTTCATTAATATTACCAAGAAGAGATGCCAACACACTCTCCAAAACCTCAAGTCTAGTTCTGTTGGCTGTCATAGAAACTATGGTGCAGCGGGTCACTAAGTGAGCTGTCATCCACTTCGACACGGCAGCTTTCCTGGCCTTAATCATTGGAGTTTCAGCTACTTTCCAGTACATAAATTGTTAGCTTTTGGCCAAAATAAGCACAAAATCTCGGACTTCAAATTAATTTCTCCCCTACTGGGGAGATTCCAAGCAGATAGATATCCGGTGCATTCAATCAATCAATCAATCAATCATATAATTTGTAAAGCACCCTACATACCCGTTAAGGTTTCAAGGCTCTGAGGGGTAGGGAGGAAGGGGGTGCTGTTGCTACTGGCCGAACAGCCAGGTCTTGAGTTGTCTCCTGAAGGTTAGAAGGTCTTCGGTTTGTCGAAGGATGAGGGGGAGGGTGTTCCAGGTCTTGGGGGCGCGGTGGGAGAAGGATTTGCCTCCGGCTTTGCGGATGCGTGGGATGGTAGCCAGGGAGAGGTCTGTGGAGCGGAGATTCCTGTTAGCTAGGTAGAAGGAGAGTCGACTGTTGAGATAGGCTGGGCCGGTCTTGTGGAGTGCCTTGTGTGCGTGGATCAGGAGCTTGAAGGAGATTCTTCTGTCGACAGGGAGCCAGTGCAGGTTCCTCAAGTGGTGGGGGGTGATGTGGTCGCTGCACGGGACGTCGACGATCAACGCGTGCAGAGGCATTCTGGATTCTTTGCAGTCTGTTGATGAGCTTGGTCGGGTCTCCGGCGTAGAGGGCGTTTCCGTAGTCTAGTCTGCTGCTGACTAGGCCCTGGGTGACTGTTTTCCTTGTGTCTGTCGGGATCCATCTGTAGATTTTGCGGAGTATACGGAGGGTGTTGAAGCAGGAGGACGAGACAGCGTTGACTTGTTTGGTCATGGTGAGTTTCGAGTCGAGAATGACTACCAGGTTGCATGCGTGGTTGGTGTGTGTGAGGGGGGGGTCCCCAGAGATGCGGGACACCAGGAATCGTCCCAAGCTGAGGGATTGGGCCTGAGGATGAGAATCTCCATCTTGTCTGTGTTCAGTTTATGGCGGCTATCCTCCATCCAGTCGCCGACGGCCTTTATTCCCTGGTGTAGGTTGGATTTGGCAGTGAGAGGGTCCTTGGTGAGGGAGAGGATCAGTTGTGTGTCGTCGGCGTAGGAGATTATGTTGAGGCCGTGATGTCGGGCGATGCGTGCGAGAGGCTCCATGTAGACGTTGAACAGCGTCGGGCTGAGGGAGGATCCCTGTGGGACGCTGCAGATGATCTCGGAGGCATCGGATTGGAACGGGGGAGGCGGACTCTCTGGGTTCTGCCGGAGAGGAAGGAGGAGGTCCAGCCCAGGACCTTATCTCAGATCCCTGCGTAGTGGAGTCGTGTGCGTAGTCTGCGATGACAGACGGTATCGAAGGCGGAGGAGAGGTCCAGGAGGATGAGGGCCGCCGTCTCGCCATTGTCCAGTAGTATCCTTATGTCGTCTGTGGCGGCAATGAGGGCGGTCTCGGTGCTGTGGTTGCTGCGGAACCCTGACTGGGAGGGGTCCAGGATGCTGTTGTCTTCGAGGTAGCGGGTGCATTAACTACAAATGTTCTAATATCCCTTTTATTTTATTTACTGTAGCTAGCCTAACTGTCTGTATAACAGGCCACCCCCACCGCATATAATTAAACCTTGCAGTCTGTGAAATATGAGGAAGGTTCCCTGACCTGTGCCTAATATTCTTCTTACTCTCTATGGTGCAAGGTTTAGTCTATGTAATAAAATGGATTCAGTTGAATCTTCTGTTGTGGACAGCCTGATAATTTACTCTTTTGCAATACTTCATTCTTCCTTACGAAGGAGCATATTTATGAGAGCTTTGCGTCATGCATGCAATGTGGTACATGCGTGATGCAAAGCTCTAACTTTGCGTGGCGTCGAATGGCTTTAAAAATATGGAATAATGCAATGCAACAAAAATCGCTGTGTTGCATTACTCTGCGCAAGGGAGGTGTTCCATGGGCATTGCGGTGGGATTTCCCACGCATATTCCATGGTTTGTGACGCATTCCCAGGTTTACCAAACCTGGTAAACCTGGAAATACACAAAAAAGATACACCTCCCCAGGTGAGGCCTAACAATGAGAAATATCTTTGTTTCAACTCCTTTTTGTCATTCTATGTGTGCTGCAGAATGAAAAAAACACCTCTATGGATTGTTGTTGTGCAGGAAGGTGCTCGTTCTGCACAAAAACTATGTTGATTTGTGCTTTGACTAACTGGCTTTGCCAAGGCTTATTGCTCTGTGCTTTATTTCTCTTTATGGGAGATTCTGGCATTATTAATTAGTGATTTAGCTTCTTGCTAATCTCACTCTTGCTGTAATTTGATTCCTTCAGGAGCTCTGACTGACATTGACATTTGTGACTCGTTTTCTTAGAATAGGGTGTCTTCCCTTTATGGAACACACTGAATGCAATTATAATGAGCACTGTACTAACTTTATTTTTCTATTATCAATTCTGTAACCTGATTGATACCCAACTAATGAATGAAGAGTCAGAGAATCTTAAAAATTAATTAGAAAATACATCTCTATAAAACTACTTACAACTCTCATTATTGTCTAAAATGTTTATTTTCACATGTTTATGGTGGCAAAGATACATCACCTTGACCGGAAACAAGGGTGTTGGTAATTAAAGGTAATGATGCCACATTTTCTAAATTTTCCAAAGAGAGACTACCCTGAGATTTCCGCTTTCATACCCATGCGGCTAGGCCTGCTCAAAATATTTTTAGAAATTAAAATAAATACATATAATCTGTAAACGTTGAACATATAGTGAAATGGTAGTAACATCAATGGTTTTTTAGGGATTGGAACAAGAATCGAGATAGCCTTCGAAGAAACCTATTGCAGTAGATTAGCTTTCTGAGGACTAGTGAATTAACTAACATTCATTGAGAAGAAGATAATGTGGGGCAGGGGGCATATTTCTTATTTTTAGACCTGCTTATTTTACTATGAAATCAGACCGTCATTGAATTTGACAAAGAAAAATATTGATTAAAAATATCAGGAACTTTTGACATTTTTTCCATTTACAGGAGAAATATTTTAAATCATGTCTTTTTCAGAATAAGTAGGAATGTTACATAGCGATAATTAAACAGAAGCACGAATACGTTTTCAATTTACTACAAACTAAAAGAAAATCTTGCTCCTAAAATGTGTAACATATTTGTATGCTCACTCTTTTAAATGAATAGTTATATAATGTGAATTTAAGAACATATTTTAAATATTCACAGTAAGATACAATTACTTTTCAGGTGTCTGCAAGTTCTGGTCTACCAATTACCTACTTGAGAGCTCCCTCCAGTGATGTCACAGGGAAAAAAACTACTGCTCAACTCTGATGAAGAACGTTTTGAAACGCAGACACATTCATGGAGACCAAAAGCTGATGTTCCTGTGCCTACACAGATTGAAATGTCAGCGGACAAAATACATTTGACATGGAATGATGGCTCAAGTTCACACAATACAGATGAAGCAGGCATGCAACATCAGTGTAGTAATGCAAGTGTGGTGTCAGGATTTGAGACACAATCCCCAACAACATTATTGCCAAATGATAATGGTTCAGAAGAGCGATCAACACAAGGAGAATATTGTGAAAAATGTATTCCTCCAGTGTTTGGGTCACATCAGGAATATGAACAAGCTCACAATCGCGCCGTTAGGCACGAATGCCAAAGATGTTCGCCTACAGCAAGAGAAGAGGAAGTTGAAGCTAACCAGCCTTTTTGTCTATCTACAACAACAAAACATTTATGGGTGCAGACACACAGCAGTGAACATGACAGTTTTACTTGGGGACTTGACTACACTGAAGAGATTCCTCGGAGAGAAGATACAATTGCTGTAGAAAAACAACACTTGTGTGACAATATCTTTGTACAAAAGCCCTTTGGAAAACATGTATCAACTGCAGCACTCCCTAAGGAAAAAGACGCACCAAAAAATGCAGATAGGTGTTTGCAGGTTACAAACCAAAAGGAAAACATTGATAAAGTAAGTGGTGTAGTGTCTGGAGGCGCCAGTTTAGCAAATGAAAGCAATGAACCGAAGGAGAAGCTTCAACCTATGCGAACAACAATCTCTGAATTTGAAAGCGACACATACAATAAAACAGAACCACAAAAAATAAATGTTTATGAAATATTTATGTCCCGGTACCAACTTCAGTTAAAAACGAATGACTTCCAAAGTTCCGAAAGGGATCTGAAGAGAATTAGAGACAACTATCAACATGTCCATAAAGAAAGGGGCAAACTAACGCAACATGAAACTGAGAATGCACGTTTAGTACAGTCCTTGATAGATGAAATTGCACAGAAGCAAGAAGAAATAAAGTATCTAAAGGTGAAGAATGTTTGTTTAACAGATAAACTCTTACAGCAAAAGAAGAACAGCAAGCTGTGTGTTAGTGAATTAAAACATCTTGCTTGTAAATATATCACGCTGAAAAAACATGCAAAACAATTAGAGACCGAAAAACACCACAATATACAAACGAAGAAACAGGTACTGCAAATGGTGAGAAAGGCAGATATTGAAAAAGTCAAAGTTAGCAACAGGTGCAACGAACTCAAGGAAGAAAATGCTGTTTTTTTTAAATCTTCAGAAAGCATGAAAGAAGAAATACATTCTTTTAAGCAAAACCAATTCAGGCTAGTGGAAGAAAAGCAAATGCTTGAAGAAAGTTTAAGTAGATTACAAACAGAAAATAAACAGCTAGTAAAATGCCTCGAGCATGCTACCGAAGAGATCGAAAGCACAAAACCATTAGTGTCAATAAAGGATTTGGAAATAACGATGTTAGTAAAAAAGTTACGAGATGCAATGGATGATCTGAAAAATCTTGAAATAAATATCAGTGAGTATGAATTTGAAACAAGATCCATGGTCTTTCAAATTGAACAGATTAACCAAGAAAAATGCAAATTAGAAAAGAAAATAGAATATAATTACCTGGAGTCCATAGCTAGAGACGAGGCTGCAGGAAAAAGCATAAGGTCATTGCAGAATGAATGCAGCGCTCTGTCTAAAATGGTATCTGATCTTAAAGAGGACAAGAAGCTGCTGAAAGATGAACTGCAAGAGCAACTAAAAGAGAAACGCTACCTAATTACAGAAAGAAACAAATATTGCAGAGACACTGAGAACCTTGAAAAGTTAGCTAAGATTCTAGAGAGGGAGCGAGATATTCTTAAAGAAGAACTTGCTGTTATGCACATAAACTACTTGAATTTAAGTGATCGCATAACCAATCGTATAAACGTCATTGAGGAAGAAGAGGAGATTAAACTCCAGACAAGCTAGTGGAAGGCAGGGATGTAGCCGAAAGTATCCTACAACAAGACAAAGATTATGGGGCTGATTTACAAGGCCCATGCGCGTTGTGTGACGCACCGGCAGCGAACCTGCTGCATGATGTTTACAAGAACATGCACATGCAAACCCACCCTGCGTGGCTTTACCCGTGCTTGTAAATATCGCCCCATTTCACGCAACACTTTGCGTGTTAGGGGCCCGACATGGGTGTTGCTGTGGGTGTTCCCACGCAACACCCATGTCCACTGATGCATTTCCAAGTTTATGAGCAATCGGAAACCTGGAAATGTGTCGGAATACTACGCCACCCTAGGGGTGGCGTAGCGAGGTGTAACAAGGAGAACATTTTTCATTTCTCCTTGTGTTATTCCTCTTTCAATGCGTGCTGCATTTTACAGCACACATTGGAAGAGGAAATCACCTCAATTGATTGTTTTTGTGCAGGAAGGTGCCTCTTTCTGCACAAAAACCCTCTCCCCACGATGCAGGCATCCTTTCACCATGGTGCAGGGGTGCCTGTGTCGGCGCATGGCAGCAGTTTATGCGCCTGCGCAGGGGAAAGTGGAGAGATGCGACATATTGTTGTAAATATGGCGCATCCCTGTGCTTCCATACTAACGCATCGCTGCACAGCAAAATGACTGGCGGCACCGCGCTGCATTCGTTTCTTGTAAATAGGGCCATATGACTAAATTAGAAGCTCAGTTACAAGTACCAGCAAACAAAATAGGTCCCCAGTCTTGACAAGCTGATGCAATCGTTAATTTAAAAAAAATGTTTTTGTAGGCATATGCCACAATAATGAAAAAGAAGGGGAAAAAAACTGAAAACATGCCACCACCCAAACTTGCCAACTATATGCATGCAGTAAATATGTAAATTAAAAAAATAACCTTCATACGTAATGTTTATAGAACAGTTCAGGTACTTCTTTTCAAACAGTTTTACTTAGAACAGGTGTTAAAGAATTATTGGCTATGGATTACTTTAACCCGAAGACTCCTCTCGGGGAGAGGAGTTGGCCTAGTGGCTAGGTTGGTCGACCTTGAATCTGGGGAACTGGGTTCAGGTCTCTGTAATGACTCTGAACATCCTGTGATTCTAAGCAAATCACTTAAACTCCCCGTGCCTAACAAAAAAGAACGTGTCCTCATGTAACGCAACTGGTGCTGTGTAAAGTGGTCCGATACCCAATACCTTCGGGTCAAGTTCGCGCTATATAAAACTCCATTAAAAAAAAATATATATCTACTTCAAACACACTAAGATGACACAACATGGAAGGAAAACGCATTGTCAAAGTGGAGTATTGGCCCACTGGATCAGGAACTGAAGTGCACTTCTTTTTAGGCACATTTAATCAGGAAAAAAATCAATCATCCTCAGTGCAACAGATTTAATGGCTGAAGTTGGGGATCCCTTGCTCATGCTTTGTGCTGAGTTGTGTGGACGTATCCTATGAATTGCTAGTGACTAGACCTATGAATAAAGAGAGTTGACACAAAACCTATCAATGTACATATGTATGTATTATTCATTTTGATTTTGTTTATTACATTAGTCTTGGAAAATGGCCCTCTCTGAAGGGTCACCCCAAACCTTTTGTCTTCCTCCTTTTCTTCTCGTATGTGTCTGCCATGACTTCGTGCTAATTGCTATTTTTGAGTTTTTGGAGTAGCTTTTTCTGCACGATGGTAGAATATTCATGTAGGAATAATTTGTGTGAGACATCCCTCACAGGTATTTTTCATCCTTTCAGTTTTTCTTCGGCAAAATGTTTGTGCACAGTCGGTCCGGGCCAAAAATGTTCTCGCTACGAATAGGAAGGAGCCTGATGTGGGTTTCTGGGTAGGTTCCATGAGAAGCTGCTGGTGGACACTGCAGATGACCTCAGAAGGATGACTATAGCTAATTTATATGAGACACTGCTCACAGTTGTTTTTGGGATGTGTTATTTTGCGCCTGGAAACATATGGTTTTGATTGAAAATGTTTCCTACTTTCATGTTTTTTTTCAGGAAAAAAAATACATGACTTTACAAGTGATTTATTATTGCTCTACGCTAACATGTTTTTTAAACATAAATCTTCAACGTTCTTACATACTACATCGTTTCACAGTTTAGGGGGGGGAGGGGAGAGTGGTTGAATTCACACTGTCCCTTACATTAGGGTTGACGTAAGGGTTTTGGTTTCCCTTTCACATATGGATGGGTTTCAATCCCATAGCCACATTTTTTACATAGATTCCCTTATCAATTGTTGCAAGGTGTTGTTCCTTGCGTGCGCAAGACACCTTGTGCTGCACTTTTGACTGTTTTATATAGTGAATTTCCACTTTATGATGTGGGCGTTGTTTCCTTCATCTTTGGGTTGAGGACTATTTATTATTGCTGTTTTTTTATGTTTATAGTTTATGCATTGGTTTTGTTTAATCTTCTGGTCCAAAGGGAAAAGATATGTAGTGTCCTTACATGATGTTTTATTCCCTATGTTTCTCTGCTCTAGCTGCTCAGCCCGTGTGTGTGTGTGTGTGTCTTCTGTATGGAATGTTGGTGAGTGGACCTTGAGTAGAATGCCTGGGTGACTGGATGAGGAGTGACAGTTGATGAGAGGGCCTGAGCAGCTAGCAGGCTGCTCCTGGTGGGGCTGTTGGTTATCACCTATTGGCTGCCTCACAGGACTTATATACCTGTTAATAATGACCTACCTGTTGATAAGGACTTACTGATACTACCTGCGAATAAATCTACTTGGATTACAACTTACCAGCGTGTCATCATTACTACACTCTTCTTGACACAGCCTTCCCAAAAGGTTTTGATGGGATTAAAATTGTCAGAGATGCATCAAAATCCCATTTTCTGTATGAATGCCACCATTTTGGCTTTGAGGCAAATTTCCTTCTACTCGACTTAGAGAGCCCTCTCTCAGATTTGGGTTGGCAGCCTCTTCTTTGGAGCAGGGGCTTTGATGTGTCGATTCCTTTAACCTCTCTCGCTCTAACTATGTCAAGTGTTTCTCGGCGGGATGTCCACCATTACTGTTACTGCGTTGAGACCAGTGAGAGTTCTTAAGTTCCGACTTCCCTTTGCCTGACAATTTCTTCAGTGCAGACAGAGGCTTATCAGACTTGTCCAGCTATTTTTGGTTGGCTTCCCCATGTTTTTTAGGAGGAGGTTTCAGCGTTCTCCCTCCTTGTGCCTTTTCGGAGGCATCAACTCTACGACTGCTCCCTCTGCGTCTGATCATTTGACACCTCTATGCCCACATTTTCCTCTTCGTTCGACAGCTTGAGTTCTCTCAACAACAAGCTCCTTTTCTCCTGCGCCTGCATGGTGGAGTAATGTGCCTGGCTCTGCTTCGCTCAAGTTTATTATGTGTTCTGGGGGAACTCGGCGCACGCTTTGCCTCCTTTGGCACTGTGGTCCTTCGGCAAACAGGGGTTGCAAACTTGATGGTTGTTCTTCTGGGCGAACTCATGGTGGCACATGAGACACAGCCTAAAGGGAGTGTTATGCATTTCTGCCTGCGCATTCTCAGACTGCGTGGTCGTGCGCCCACGTAATCTTCAATGTTTTTTCCATTATTTCTCTTCTCTCTCCACGGATTACCTTCATAGAGTAATTTATCCTTTACCTCCTTGACATTTCATTGAATTTCTCGCTACTCATTCCTGGGGTTTGCACAACTTTGGTTGATGTAGTCAGACCCGATGACGGACAAAAGAACACCAAATTGGGGACCACGCACAGGTTCTTCCGGGGAGCACGCCTGAGGTCATAGATTTACACACACAGCACCAAATGACCAGAGTCTACAGGAAAAAAAGAGAAGATGAGCACTAAGCAGATTATTCCGGACCCAACCACTAAATGGCAGAATAATGTACCGCATGTGAATCCCAAAAAGATTCATGTTGCAAAAAAACGTATTGCACACACTGCTTAAACTGGGACCTAGGACAGCAGCAATTCCTTTGTATGTGGAGCTGAGGATGCAGAAAGTCTTCGATATAGCTGCTCTTTTTCCGCTTTTATACTGGAGTTGCCCAAACAGAAATCATCTTTCAAAGGTTTACTTACAATCGGCTTTGTAACTTTTAACCCTATGGAGCAGAAAAGGCCATAGTGGGGGGGCCTGTAAGCAAAGTGCTCAGCAATTTATGTTTGGATCATGTATGACTACACCCTAGTTAAATGAACGTGGAGAGCATTTCAGCCATCAATGATGTCTTGCAAATTAAATCCACCATTATTAGTTGCAGTACAAATCTCATCGCTGTTATTTATTGTGCGCATTACAATCAGTGGCAAGCGCCTTATTTAGACATGCTTAGGTGGTCTGTACTTTTGGTAGTTAAACCCCAAAATAAGGTGACCTTACAAATGACTTTAAACAAACTTGAAGCTCGTATGATAGAAAAGTACCACACGGCAACACATGGTTTGAATGATCGCGATGAAATATGGGCGCTTATTTGATCGCTTCTTATTTTCTGTCTGATATAGAATAGGACGATTCTGTTCTGTGTACATACTGAATACCTGTAATATGTTTTGTATATAGCTGAGCATGTCTTAGATTATTCTCCCGCACATTTGTGTACCTTTTTGTATATATGTGTATATATTTGTTCATTTGTATGACTATTCTTATTCTAGGAAACACTGTGAATATATATACCCATTTCTGCTGTGCATTGATTGTCCGTCCATCTCTGTGCTGCCCACTGGAACTTTGTGGTTGTCACCACTCACTGAGGTGTTTGAGAAGGATTTTGTTGATTTGTTTGACAGGCCTTGCTGTCTAGAGGATGAACGGTTGTGTGTGGGCACGTTTGCCCATAGGTGTGTGGTGTATAATTGTTTTTACATAGGTTATTTGTCTTTCTTTCCTCACTCCTCCTCCTTATGCTATACCTTTTTAAAAAAAATTATTTTCTGACTTTTTATTTCGTTTATAAGCTGAGTGGAGCCCTGTTTAGTAGATTTGGAGCGTCTGCCATTCGGCGTGCAGACTTTACCCTCCTTTGCTTTTTACCAGATGCGGTGGATGACATTGGGGTAGTCTGTATTCACCCCGCACTGGTTCGCCAAGTGGTGAACTTAGTTTGAGTGATTGTGGCCGGAGTCTGTTGTCAGTCTTTAGTGACTCCGTGGCCGATCACGTGGGACGCGTAGACGCGATCACGTGGGACGCCGAGCCAGGCACTTTTTTGGCGCCCTATCAGCTCAGAAGTGTGTGCCCTGACGGAGTACGCCGAGCGATGGCTGCTGTCCATGTTTGAATCACGGATGGAGAAGGTTTGTGGGGCGAAGCTCTGCTCGCGCCCGGGGAGGGCGTAGTACGAACTCACTGTAGTATTGCAGCATATGTTTATCTGTGTTTGCCTGTTTTGTTTTTGGCAGAGTTGCAGGACACCGTAGAAGTAAAAGAGGTGCCGGTTGTCCTCTGCGGTGGGGCGCAAGTTGACAGATTTTGATTTTTTCGTCTGCTAGGTAAGAGACTCTGCCTGATTCACGTATTGGTATTCATGTGTACTAAATTTGTTGCGTCAATCAGCTGCAATATCTGGGGGCCACTTCACTCATCAATACCATATGTTATTATATATTTTTTACTTAGAGAAGAGTTGGTTGAGTCCCTGGTTGCCATTTTAAGCACTGTGAATATTGGGATAGTAGTAAGTTGTTGGTCACTATATTTTCTCTGTGTGGTACATATTTTATATTAGTTTTCTTGGTTGAGTCAAGAATTGGATGTAAAGGTGGTTGGATTTAGCAGGTGTTTATATCGTCTTTCTCTTAGACACCTATATTTTTTGGCTTGAGGTGGTTCACGACTATGACTTTACAGTGCCCCTTTATTTTGTGTACATCTTTGGTTGATTGACACTGTGGTTAATGTTTTTTTCTAGAGCACTCACTCCTGGTGGTGGTGACGGTCACGCTGGACCATGGTGGCGCAGAGATGCACGATAACCATTGGATAGGTGTAATACCTTGTGGGTTCCTTTTGTGTATTTTCCTAGGTTGTCTATTCACCCTTGTCCTGAGGAGGCTAAGATTCCTGGAGGCCGAAACGTGTCCGCGTCGACATGCCATTTCAGACAAGAGGAGTCTTATGATATTTTGTTCCTGATCTAATTTTTTTTGTTGTACACAATCTTCGAATTTAGGTTCAGAACTTGCTAGAACAGATTGTGTTAATACATGACTTCCTCCTAGTGTACTCCCTGATTTAATAGGGGGAAACTCTACTGATTTAGTGTGATCTTTTGGGTGAAAAAAGATTAACTTTGTACTAGAGTATTGTTTGTTGTCATATTATTTGTATCTGGTTGTTAAATAGAGATGTGTGTATATATGTGTATTTTGTATGATTAATAGTATTACATAAAAATAATTACTTTGAAGTACAGATTGCTATAAATAAAATTGGTAATCTTGATGATGACTAGGCATGTGATCTCTATATAAAAAGTAAAAAACTAATTATGAGAATTTTGTTCCCAATGTAGGGGAATTTATAGTCCCTTACCCTTTAAGGAGTCCAAGATTGATCCCTCCCGACCACTTTCTGGATTTTGCAGGCCTGACTTGAAGCATATGCTTTAAATAAAATGTACATTAGCGACCTACACCCACACATGAAGCATACGCTTTAAATACAATGTATATTAGCGACCTACCCAACCACAGTCTACGGCTTTAGATGGGTTGTACATTTGTCCCAACTTTGTACGTGCACAAAAAGGGGTCGTCAGGGGAGGGAGTGGAACGCAATACTGCTTTCATTACTTTTTGCACGAAACAATGGGCCAGAGACAGAACTGGCTTCTTCCCTTGTTTAAGAACAAAAGAATAAGATCTTATCACCATGCCCTTTCACGTTATAGGACAGACAAAATTGACAATTTGATTCTTATATATTGCTTGGCTTATTTTGAGTAAAGAGACATAATGAGCCTTTGCCCATTATTTTTTTTTGCACAATTATAGTACATTTTAGAATACACATGTACGGCTTGGATTGCACACTGAGGATACAGAAGGATTATCCCAGTCAATGTCTGTACTGTGTAACATTATTACTTGTTTAATGTTTCCTCTTTCTTAGTCATCCACGAATGTTAGGAAATGGAACACATTGTATACGTGTTACTCTTGTTATATGGAAACTGGAGTTTATGGTGTTTTGTGAACATTTTTTTTTTTAATTGCCTGAATTTTAACTTATGCGCTGATTTGATTATGATCTGGATATTAGCCGAGTCATTAATGCAAATTTACAGCCTCTGCCCTCCTCAGGTACCCCCCACAAGCCACCTATAGAATTGAATGGCTTATGCAGTCACGATACACTTGGGCTCAGCAACTCCCCCGTGAATCTGCCCTAAAATGTGCCCAACAGGCTGCTAAGACTCCTTGACCCCCAGCGACTTCATCTCTTCTACAGGAGCTTCGCTAACTGACATCAATTTGTCCATCAGTTCATTACGCATGGACATTTTCCCAATTAGATGGTGTTGGGGATCAGCCATGCCCAAAGGATAAAACAGTACACTGGTGCTGGCTCTATGATACCAACAACGTTATGTTTTCTGTTCACTTTGGTAAGCATATACAAATGCTTTCACACTTCTTGTGATCCACCCTCCCCCCAGTCCAATAGTTCAGCCGCCCAGCTGATGGGGCAGGGCTGTTTGCCTGGTGATCCCACGTCCCTGAGGAATAATTCCCATATGCTGTGTCAGTTTTTCACTTTTCTTTCTTTCGTTAGGGGGGAAGGATGTCACAACCTGTTTGGGGTGTGGGTGGGAGAAAGGTTGGGATCTAGGACACAGTTTCTCCCTAGCTTGGGGGTGAAGTGGTGGGTGGAGGATTTTCAGGTCCACTAACTGCATTGTGCGTTCTCAGCTAGACACAATGGTGTATCAAACAGTCAGAGGGGGAGGGGTGGGGTAATTAGTTTTTTCGTTGCAGTATTGTTGGTTAAATGTCATGCACTGTTGATCTGCTCTACGATTTGTCATTGCACACTGTACTCACAGTCTTTGCAGATCCACCACTTTACTCCTTATAATCCCATTCAATACAGACTCTGATCAAGTAGATACTGTGGCTTGCAGGACCTGCCTCTTATGGAATATACAAATGCTAAATGATGGCAGAAAGGTACGGTTGATCCACGCCTATCTTAACCGACACAAAATAAAATCGATCTGTTTCTTAAAAGAGATCCACCTGGCCAAAGTCTCTGCACCTGGGCTTCACGCACTTGGGTAGGGCGAAATCTACTCCTTCGCCTACTGCAACTAGGCCAGGGGAGTCACAATATTATTAAGCAAGCACTTGCAATGCAATGGGTCTCGCATTACTGATCGTTTGAGGTATTGGCGTTGCAAATAATGCAATGCCAATAGCTCATACTTTCAGTAATGCTAGACTTAGTGCATTGCATATGCTTGCATAGTGAGCCAGGAACCAGCATGGTAGGTCTCAGTGCAGTACCACAAGCTGCTCCTTGAGGTCCCAACTGAGCAAGGCACCAGCACGACATGTCTACATGCCTTACCGCAAGCTGCTCCCAGAGGTCCCTAGTGAGCAAGGCATCAGCACTGCATGTCTGGGTGCAGTACCGCAAGCTGCTCCTAGAGGTCCCTAATGAGCAAGGCACCAGACCTGCATGTCTGGGCGCAGTACCGCAAGCTGCTCCTAGAGGTCCCTAGTGTGCAAGGCGCCAGCAGTGCATGTCTAGATGCAGTACCGCAAACTGCTGATAGAGGTCCCTAGAGCGCACCAGCACTGCGGACCTCTTTTGGTCACATATTGTAGTACACCCTGTAGAAGATATGGTAAATCCACACTACCCATAAGGCATTCCATGCAAGACAGTACTACTAGTACATTCAAATAGCTATGTACATATATACAATTAGTAGCTTTGAAATGTGACGAAAGAAATGATTACATTCATTTTGGATTAGGTTGTACTCTGTGTGGAGCTGAAGGGAAAACTATTAACAGTCTCATAAATGTGAGCTATTCTAGAGAGCGAACTAACCACTGCCAGTCGAGCTTAGGACCAAGTGTGTGTCTTGCCTGAAGCCTTTTAAGAAAATAGTGCCTTGAGGCTGTAATTAAAACCTAGGGAGTAACAATATATGTAATGGGGTGCATCCTCATGGGAGGTTACAAGAAGAGACAAGGCGATACTAAGGAGGGACTACTAAGTTTATTGACCAATGAAAAGCCACCATTTACAAAGGACAGGGACAGGAGCCATTTAAAAAGATGGGCAGAAAGTGGGCAGAGCTTTATGCACATATCCGGAATACAGCATGTCTTGAAGAGTACTTAAAAAGGGTCTCCCTTGGCAAATGACTCATTGCCTTTGCGACAAAGGGCGATACATTACATTAGTGGGCACCCTTTCCAAGCACCCTGTGATTCTGACCGCACTGTATGGCCCAAACACTGATGGCCCTGGGTTTTTCACAGAGGTGTGGAACCAAATATCAGACTTCGGCTACGGAACCGTAATATAGGGGGGGGGGGGGTTCTTTAATGCACCAATTGAGGATTACATGGACAGATCCAGGACCTCCAGACACTCTCATCCCCAGGCAGCCAAAACCCAATATTGATTCTCGACAACTACTTACAGGATATCTGGCATCTCACATTGTGTGGCGTTCGAGGGAACATGCCTCTCCACACATCATAATACATGGTCAAGAATTGACTTTTGGTTAATATCCAAAGATGCGCAGACTTGGACCAGATTAATAGCTCACCTGCCACATACTTTTGACCCATCATGTACTGGTAAATGTCGTTCCACAAGTTCCCCATACTCTGACCAGAGCATTCACTTGCCGTTTGCCACTGCATGTGCTGTGAGACACTGTATTCAGGGAGAAATACAGCCAGCCATTTTCGAATATTTTGAACATAATGCAGGCTCTGTGTAATCTCCCTCAACATTATGGGAGGCTTTCAAGTTAGTCATACAGGGTGTCTGCATAGCCAAGCAATCTGTTGTCCTCAAAGCTACCCATGGGTCGCTCTCGAGACTAGAGGCAGACATTCATACCCTTGAATCACACTTCTTTAATTCCCAGGATGCCTCCATATTAGCCAATATCCGTAACAAAATCTCAGAATACCAAGATGAGGTGACTCACGAAACACTATTAAGGTAAAGAAGCCCAAGCTTGTCGATATAGTGAAGGAGACCACCTTGGGGAAACACTAGTAGAGCTTCTTCGTACACCAATGATTCAACTTATGTGGCAAAGCTCCTTAAAGCAGAATGCCAAACCATTTCTTCCCCAGCTGAACTCATGAGCGTATGTCCTCTTTTTACACCCAACTTTACACCGCCATCACCATAGCTTAAGGCATATCTGGATCCTATTCAATTATTATGGCTGGACAAAATCCACCTGGAATATCTTCATTCACCCAGAACAGCAGAGGAAATCTCTCAAGTGATGGCGAGCCTACCTGGTGACAAGACCCCAGGCCTAGACAGCCAAACAAGGGCCTGTTTAAAAACGAATATGGTCCAATCCTATTTCCTTGCCTCCTTGAAATGTACCAGAACTCCATAGATGCAGGCTTCCTTCCCCCTTCACTGAAAGAAGCAGTTATTGTTACATTGCTCAAGCCTGACAAACCAGCTGAACAATGCAACACTTCTCACCCTTTATCCTTAATAAATAGACAAGATATTTACAAAGGTGCTGGTGAACTGCCTTTACTGTTGCGGATCGTGAGGCCAGACATCCCACAACCTCCATACCATTTTTGGAGTCATGCACCACTTGCACCTGCAGGTAGCAGCATCAGCTGCGCTTCCCGATGCCACTAAAGCTTTCAATTCTCCAGAATGGGCATATCTTTTCCCCCTACTTCAGCGATTGGACCTCATCTCAGTTTTTCCAGGGGATCCAGCTCTTATATACCTGGCCCAGGTGCGACTTAATAGCCTCATAGCTGAACCATTTCCAATCTCACATCACAAGCGGCAATGGTGCCCACTCTCGCCGTTATTATTCTCCATTGCCAGTGAGAGTCCCTAGCAGGAAGGCCCTGTCAACATCACACTGACAGGGGTACAGGCTACACGTCCAGGGGGTTAGTGATATTATACACAGATCACATCACCCTTTATACATGTGACCCCAGGTCAAATTTGGCCTCGCTGATGCAAGAAGTTGTGCGGTTTGGGGGTATTATGGTACACAAATGAACTGGGCCAAGTCAGTCCTTTTTCCATTTACAGATACCACCTTGCCCTTACCTACATAATAGCCTTTGAAATGGGCATCTGGCCCTATCAAATACTTAGGAATATGGCTCACCAGAGACCCAGAGGAAGTATGGCAAGCCAACTATGGCAATGCAATAGACTGGCTGAAAGACGGGGTTTCAGCATGGTGCAGGCTCCCTTCATCTGTGGTAGGCCGCATTGTAATAGCAAAAATGATCATACTCCCCATATCTCTCCATCTATTCATACATTTTCCACTGCCACTCCCAATAAGCTTCTTCAAACGCTTACAATCCAGTCAGATATCGCTGATTTGGGCAGGGGGACAGCCTCGGACCTCTTATGAACTGCTTACACTGGTGCTCCCAGGCCCCCCCTGTGAGGGTGGCAGACATGCAGCTTTGTGTGCACAGATCCATTTCTTGCATTAATGGCTCCATTCCAACCACATTTGGCCATGGAGCTCGACAAAGCCTCCCTCTGGCCGCTCACGACAGCACTGTTCCTGCCTTATAAAGACACCTGGGACTGAGATTGAGACTGTGGAAAGCGTACGCTGGGCATGGTACAGGCTCAGGAAACATGCAGGATTTTTTTTTTTTGCTTTTTATTAACAAAATAGCATCAGGTGAACTACAGTTTTCTTAACGTATAGGTCCACATATCGCATATACAGAATCACTTACACCTATATTTGTTTTAATAGGATCACAGGGATTCTAGGCGCTTCTGATTCCGCTCGTGGCGCCGGTGGTTCACAAATCTCTCCACGATGGCTGTTCCATGCCCCCCAGACCTTCCCCCATTTCCCCGGGCACCCCCTGGCTACATACACAGACTTCTCCCTAAACATACACCAGTCTAAGTCTTCGGTCCATCTGGAGACTCAAGGCGGCTGGCTTGCACTCCAAAGCTGAGCTATATTTCGCTTAGTCAGCATATACACTAGCGTCACCCATTGCCTCTGGTACACATTCAGATCCGTGGGTTCCCACACATTCAGTAGACACCTCCGAGCCTCCGGCCATATATCCTCCCCCAATACCTCTTTCATCTCATCATCTACTTTTGTCCAGAACACCTGAACTGCCATGCAGTGCCAAAGAATATGCATGAAAGTGCCAGGCTCTCCACACTCCCTTCTGCACTCTCCACTCGCCCCATTCGCACCAGTCGGGGTCCGGTAATATACGATCTATGCAAAATCTTTAGCTGCACCAGTCGAAGTCTCATCTGAATCGCCACTACCTTCGGGGAGGAAACTGCCTCTACCCAATCCTCGTCGTCTAATTCCAACCCGTCCGCACTCCACTGCACTCTAATACGTCCCAGTGTATCCTCCATATTGTTAACTAACTTCCAATATATTAAAGAGATAGTCTTCTCGGGAATGTGCCCATCAAGTACTCGGTCTTCAAGAGGAGAGGCTTCCGGAAGCATGGCACCCCTGGGTACATGGGTGAGGAGAGCGTGTCTCACCTGTCGATATCGATAGTGCTCATTGTCGTGCAAACTATACTGTTGCTTAAGAAAGTCGAATGTATGTATCTTGTCTCCTTCCCAAACATCCTTTATCTGGGGATTCCCTATAAGATCCCACTTATCGAACCCCTCGGACTTCCACAAACTCCTGAGTCTCTCTGAATTAAACAGGGGGGTCGCCAATTTCAATCTACCCTCCCATCCTAAATATCTATTAGCAGCGTGCCACACCTGTACTGCAGTCGCAGTTGGGCCCAACACAAATCGCCCTGGCTTAGCATACAAAGCTCTATTAATATCTGCACCCGGCGCTAACCCGCGGTCCATGGCATATCCAGGGTCCCCGGGGGGTCCATAGACGACATGATTCACAGCTCCTAATTGCGACGCCCAGTAATACTTTCATGAATCCGGGAGTCCAATTCCCTCATCATACTACGGGAGAGTTAGTTTAACAAACGCTATTCGGGGTCGACCGCTGCCTCTGAAGTGCCTTGATTTCTTTAAAATAGGAGACAGGCACTGGGTCCATTGAATTCTGTAGTGCATACAGGAATCGAGGTAGGGCCATCATCTTAAACAGCACCGCCCTGCCAAGCAATGACAGCGGACGAGCTCTCCAGCGCTCCACATCTTTCTTAAACCGGCGCAAGGGGGTGCCCAAGTTATTGGTATACCTCAACTTTGTGTCAAGCGTTACATAGATATCCAGATATTTAAATCCTACTGGTTCAATCTGAATGGGGCACGACTGCGGAATTACTGGCGCCCCGCCCGCAAGAACAAAAAGAACCGACTTCGACCAATTTATAGCAAATCCGGAGTATCTACCAAATATGGCAAGCACATCCAGGAAACTAATCAAAGACACTCTTAGATTGTGAAGATAGAGCAGTACATCGGCGTATAATGAAATTTTATCCTCGTATCGACCAATCCCACCTGACCCATGCCGCCAGTGGCTCTAGTGCCAGAGCGAAGAGTAGCGGAGACAGCGGGCATCCTTGTCTCGTGGCCCTCTCCAGTGAAAAATCGTTCAATTTAGTTATTAACTACCACTCTGGCCAGGGGTTTAGCGTATAATAGTCGCACCCACCCAATAATCTCCCCTCCAAAACCCAGCTTCGCCAGACCCGCAAACAAATAATTCCATTCAACCCGATCAAATGCCATAGCGACGTCCAAAGACACCAGGACCGCCGGCTCCTGTATCTTCGAGGAACCCCCAAGAATCCCATGCAGCCTCCGCAAGTTCAGAGCCGTGTTACGGAGGGGCATGAAGCCAGACTGATCGGGGTGTATCAGACTTGTGACTACCTTGACCAATCTGGTAGCAAGCAGTTTTGCCAAGATTTTGGGCTCTGCATTAAGAAGTGAAATGGGCCTATATGAGGAGCATTGTGTCCTGGGCTTACCTGCTTTATGAATAACCACTATATTCGCCACACGCTGGTTGTATGGGAGCTGACCCTTCTCTTTACTCTCCAGGAACATGGCTCGGATATACGGGGCGAACTTCTGAGCATTCAACTATCGGTATCCCACTGGGACCAGTCACCTTACCGGACTTTATGCCTCTAATTGCCTGCGCCACTTCGTCCGTGAAGGGGGAGTCTCAGTAGCGCTTATCCTCTTCAGATAACCCCGACATGACAATATCCTTAATCATTTCACTGTTCTCAGCCTCAGTGAACCCTCTACCAGCGGTATATAAATGTGTCAGCCAGCGGGTCCATAACTGTATCTGAATCTGCTCCCTCTATCTCAGGCACCAGCCTAGACGCCCATTCCTCATGTTCAAGCCAGGCGATCAATTTGCCGGCTTTGTCTCCATGCTCATATATTCGTCTCTGTATGGCGTCGTTTTGAGGTATCGCTCTATCGCTAGCTAAGCATTTGTATTCATCCTGTCTTAACTTCAAAAGGAGGAGGTCCTCCGGCGTTGCTGATCTAGCCACCCTCTCCTCTAGTCTCACCACTTCTGCCTCCATCTTGGTCACCTCAGACTGACGTTTCCTCTTCTTCCCCGCTACCAAAGATAGGACCTCCCCTCTCGCTACTACTTTGTATGCTTCCCAAAGGGTCTGCGCAGTCGACAGTTCCCACATTCTCCCGGAAATAGGGGTCTGACATCTGAATAACCTCCTTCTTAGTGGCCGGATCTTTAAGTTGCCATGCAGTAATAGGAGCTACTTTGCCAACCGCCGTCCGTCCGAATGCTAGCTGCAACCACAATGGAGTAGGATAAGATATACCTCTACCAAGATACCGTGCCTCTTGAACAGTGGCTGCCATAGCCGCCGGTAGCAATATGTAATCCAACCTGGACAACGCAGCTGATATGTGGGTAAAGTGTGTCCGTGTCGGGTTACGTACTCGCCAACTATCTACCAGTACCAATGTCTCAAGAAAGTTTGAGAGCCATCTCTGCGATGGTTGAAGTACAGGCGGCGGGTTTCTGTCGGCCTCTCCGTCAAGCACCGCATTAAAATCACCCCCCAATACCAAAAGGTTCAGGGGCAAAGTAAGAAACACAGTACTCAGGTCTCGAAAAGTATCAGACTGAAGACTAGGCGGTACATATATTGACAAAAAGGTGACCGTCCTCCCCCACAATTGCCCCGAAACACCAACACATCTACGCCTCTGATCCAACCACGAAGCCTGTATTGCCATAGGAAAGGAATTCTTCACCAGAATTCCCACCTCCCGGACCCTGTTGTAAACCCGGCATGCGCCACCAATTTATAACCCCCTTTATGGATGGCCATACAGTGATTGCCCACAAGGTGCGTCTCCTGCAATAATGCCACATCTGGGGTGTGTCTTCTAATAAGCTGATTTACCATCCCTCTCTTAATCCGGTCACCCAGACCATTCACATTCCAGCTTAGCACCTTCATCCCGATCCCCGACTAACTTGCAACATCTGACCAACACAACAATTCTCTAGCTACATTTTCACCTGATGCAAAAAGAAAAGAGGAAAGAAAAACGCGCCACAAAAAGGAAGAAAAAGAAAGAAAACAATAACAATGCAACGACTTTCCCGTCCCTCCTCCCCCCACCCTGCACCCCTGCTTGAGGCTTCCGCGAACCCCCAACTTGCAGCGTGCCTGTCGCCCCATACTCTAACTAATCAACTATCTAAAAGCAGACCTGAGGAGGATGTCCCGTATCCCCGCCCCCGCCCTCAGGATGTCATAACTTGAGCCTATCATAACACACATTTTCAAGGAGCAAACCCATAGAAAAGTCCCGAGTGTAGATCTTCAGCAATGCGGCAACTGGACGTTTGCCCATTTTTGTCACAAAGTTAAATATGGCGGAGTTTGTCCAAATTATCTCTCCTCTTTTCCTTTGTACCAGCGGCCCCCATTTTAACTGGTCGTCAAATAAGACTCCCAGGTAAGAAAATGATGTAGTCAGGGAAACCTTCTCTGCATTTACCACAAACGTGTACTGTTTCTTGGAACGCTCCCCTACCTGCATAATGTAGGATTTGGTGTTATTAATGGCCAGGTCACGGTCGGCTATAAAACCACGAAAAGTATTTAGTAGGGACTGCAGTCGTCTGCGTATAGCAAGATGGGCAAACCCCTGCGCCCAACATAGGGGAAATCAACTCCGGTTTTAACCAGGAACGCATCCAAGTCGTTAATATGCAAATTAAAAAGGAATGGGGCCAAAATATTCTCCAACCAGTCCGAAGCAATTTCTGGATTGTCAAAGAACCAGACCGTTCCTTCAACCTTCGGCCTTCTCCGGAACACCAATGATGTGCACATTATTCCTCCGGGCCCTTCCTTCGTATTCATCCAGCTTTCAGCTCATTAGGTCAATAGAGGCTTTAAGATTCCGTACCTCCTGCTGTAGCTGCGATACATCATCCATCAGGCTCGCAGTTTTGATATCCAACAACTTCACTTTCTCACTTGTTTTGGTGAGATCGGTTCAGATAAGGCTGACCTCAATGGTCACAGTGTCTAACTTGTGGTCCAGTGACTTAACCTTCTGCCCAAGAGAAGTCTTAATCCCATCGATGGCTGCCATCACATCCAGCAGTGAGAGTTCCGATGCAGGGCCTGCAGACTCTCCACTCTCGTCCTGTATTCTCCCCGACCCGGGAGGCGAGCCCCTGGGCTGCGTATATCGGTCCAACTTATTGGCCTGGATGTAGCGAGACCCCTTAGTTGACCTGGAGTGTTGTTTCTCACTCTCTGGTTTAGTCACCATTTTAATTTTTCCACTCGGACAACGCTAGGCCTATAGCCACTGTGGCTACGCCAATAATACACTAGGCAGCTAGTATGTCCAAGACTACACTGGCCCGATCGATCAAGTCTCACTCCCGCAGATAATCCAGGCCACCTGCACCCGCCACAGGTGTAAACAATTAACCCCACTTCCGGGGGTCTCATCCACCACTGCAGACCTAGACTTCTCAGCCACTTTGTCTAGTACTTGTGCTGTGCATCATTTCTCCTCCTGCTCCCCTGTTCCCATCCAGTACGTGTCAAAGCCAGTTCCTCCGTTTCACCTTTGGCCCCCACACTGAATATCCTCTGCGTGACACGTGCGCTCCTGTGGGGATCACTTGGTTGGAGTCACTCCCCTTCAGCACTTCATAGTGTCTATGCCGCCAACTGCCCCCATCTCGCTGTGCTGTAGTGCGCCCTCTCCCCTCCCCACTTCACCCCACACCCAGTCTGCCAGGCTACCTCCTCCCTGGGCAGGTGCCCACCTGAGGTATTCGCTTTGAGCTCAGCATGCTCTGCTTCCTCTGACAACTCTGCAATTTTGCTTTTTATTTTCCTTCTTTTCTTTAAAAAAATAGCGCACTTCTCTGACTTTCTTCTTTCCGGGAGAAGGGGGGGGAAGGGGGGCCAGCTAGTAACTCCCACAGGCTGCAAACATGGTGTCCACACCATAAGTGAGGGGATGGCAACGCTGAGCCAAAAATCCATGTAGTGGGTTAGGGCTCCAAATTTCAGCGCTAAACTCCGGTGGTTCTGCTATGTTTTGCTATGCTTTATGCTATGCTTTCTTTTGTTATGCTATGCTTTGCTATGTTTTGTTTTGCTATGCTATATTTTGTTGTGTTTTGCTATGCTATGTTTAGTTATGCTTTCTTATGCTATGTTTTGTTATGCTTTCTTATGATATGCTATGTTTTGTGATGCTATGATATGTTTTGTGATGCTATGATATGTTTTGCGATGCTATGATATGCTTTGTTTTGCTATGCTATGTTTTGATATCCTGGTGGGTGTGTGGGGGGGGTTGTGGGTGCGGGGTTGTTTGTGTGAGGGGGTTGTTTGTGTGAGGGGCAGTGTGTGAGGGGCAGTGTGGGGTTGTGTGTGTGTGGGGGGTTGTGTGAGTGGGGTTGTGTGTGTCTGTGTGGGGGCAGTGTTGGGGGGCAGTGTGTGGGTGGCAGTGTGTGGGGGGCAGTGTGTGTGGGGGGGCAGTGTGTGTGGGGGGCAGTGTGTGTGGGGGGCAGTGTGTGTGGGGGGCAGTGTGTGTGGGGGGCAGTGTGTGTGGGGGGCAGTGTGTGTGGGGGGCAGTGTGTGTGGGGGGCAGTGTGTGTGGGGGGCAGTGTGTGTGGGGGGCAGTGTGTGGGGGGGCAGTGTGTGGGGGGGGCAGTGTGTGGGGGGGGCAGTGTGTGGGGGGGGCAGTGTGTGGGGGGGGCAGTGTGTGGGGGGCAGTGTGTGGGGGGGCAGTGTGTGGGGGGGCAGTGTGTGGGGGGGGCTGTGTGGGGGGCAGTGTGTGGGGGGCAGTGTGTGGGGGGGTTGGGGGGTGTGGTTGAGTGTGGTTTTGTGTGTGGCTGTGTGTGAGCTTGTGGTGTTTGTGTGTAGTTGTGTGTGTGGGGTTGTGTGAGTGGGGTTGTGTGTGTCTGTTTGGGGGCAGTGTGTGGGGGCAGTGTGGGGGGGCAGTGTGTGTGGGGGGGCAGTGTGTGTGGGGGGGCAGTGTGTGTGGGGGGGCAGTGTGTGGGGGGGCAGTGTGTGGGGGGGCAGTGTGTGTGGGGGGGCAGTGTGTGTGGGGGGGCAGTGTGTGTGGGGGGGCAGTGTGTGGGGGGGCAGTGTGTGGGGGGGCAGTGTGTGGGGGTGGCAGTGTGTGTGGGGGGCAGTGTGTGTGGGGGGCAGTGTGTGTGGGGGGCAGTGTGTGTGGGGGGCAGTGTGTGGGGGGCAGTGTGTGGGGGGGCAGTGTGTGGGGGGGCAGTGTGTGTGGGGGCAGTGTGTGTGGGGGCAGTGTGTGTGGGGGGCAGTGTGTGTGGGGGGCAGTGTGTGTGGGGGGCAGTGTGTGTGGGGGGCAGTGTGTGTGGGGGGCAGTGTGTGTGGGGGGCAGTGTGTGTGGGGGGGCAGTGTGTGTGGGGGGGCAGTGTGTGTGGGGGGGCAGTGTGTGTGGGGGGGCAGTGTGTGTGGGGGGGCAGTGTGTGTGGGGGGGCAGTGTGTGTGGGGGGGCAGTGTGTGTGGGGGGGCAGTGTGTGTGGGGGGGCAGTGTGTGTGGGGGGGCAGTGTGTGTGGGGGGGTTGGGGGTGTGTGGTTGAGTGTGGTTTTGTGTGTGGCTGTGTGTGTGCTTGTGGTGTTGTTTCTGTATAGTTGTGGGGGGGGTTGTGTGTGTGGTGAAGGAGAGAGAAGTGCACTGTCAGACACGTAAGCCTTCACTTGCTTCTCTCAGGAAGAGTCAGGATGTGGGGATGACAATATATGCTTCCTTATTGATACAAGCAAGCTTAAGTCCGCAGTAATTGTGGTATGGTCTTCTGAGGCTCTTCCCGGGCTGCTAATATGGTACAAAACAGCATCCAGGTCAGCTGGTTGGTTGGCCCGAGAAGCTTATCAACTGAAACTACCTAGTGTACGGAAAGCTAAAATAATCTCTTCTCACAGAGTTTCAAGAGCTGAAGGAAAGGGAACCAACTGTGAGCCAGACTGTTCTCAAAAATTCTTCAGCGCCTGGAAGCCTGGGTTAAAGAGCAAATAGAGTAGACACAGGAGCGCTGACCTTTAAAGCCAAGCTCCTCCGCATACAGAGCCCCTACAGTGTCGCAGTTACAAGCGCTTAGTAATTATGTCAATAAAATAAACAGTTAAAAACAGTAAAAAGTAATATTTCGACATGACACAGAAATGTAGAAAGACTCCTTGTAAAATAAATACATACAACGCTCACTTCAGAATTAAATAAATTAGTTTACCCATCCAACTTGATTTAGTTCCACCCTGTTGAAGAGAGTCGATCTTGTTAGTGCGCTATGGATCGTGACATAAAGCAAGTGGTCTGGAATCAAAGTTCACACAGAACAGAAAGGGGCGGGCAAGGAACAGGATTACTGTTGATTCTGATGTTGAAGACTACCATTGCGCCCCTTCTTGGTTTGAGCAATGAAAGGTAAGAAGGGATGGGGCTTGAGTTCGGCACTTTTGCTCTGGTTGCTATGCGTGTTTCCCTGACACAAAGAAAGAAGCCCATCCTGTTTATTGCCACAGCTGTTTCAGACCATGGTGGGGGCAGGAGCAAAGGCAACATGAACCAACGGGTATCGTTTGGAGCAGAGCTCCAAACACAAGCAGTAGGAAGCGAAGAAAACTACCCGCGGCAAAAGGAAACAAGCTGGCATGCTGCTGCTTTCGAAAATTAGATTTTCAATAAAGAAATGGTTTGGCAAGCTGCGCTACTAGTATAAAGTGCGGCCGCCAAAATGCTACATATCAGTGAGAATAAAATAACTCCTCTTTGTCAAGAATCCCACGGTGTCAGCGCCTTTTTTCGTACCAAGAGACTAAGGATTGGATGACATATATATATATATCTATAGAACAAGGCTACTTTAAACAAGCATGGTAGGCTTTCACTTTTGTCCAGAAAAAAAAACCGAGAAAGCTGCAGAGAACGCCGAACAAAACACTGCTTCCCCGTGAAATGGATGCAAAACAAAGCAAGCTCTCAGCATTGCTGTGGCGGGGGGGCAGGGGAGCTCATTCCTTTGAAGTCTGATGGGGGGGCCGGGGGAGCGGCTTGGGAGCGGATTCCTTTGAAGTCTGATGCCGAGGCAGACATATGGTGGTGTGCGAGCTGCTTCCTTTGAAGTCTGATGTCGAGGCATGGTGTGGGATGTGGCTGGCAATGATGTGAACAGGCCTGCCTCACACGCCTGCCTCACATGAACTGTACGCAATCCGCAGCTTGGTAGACTTTTTGAACAGCTTACTATAATCTTGCCTATTCAATCCCTAACGGGATAGAATAGGCGAGACCTAAAAAGGAGCTATTGGGCACACAATTACAATGGGCGTAAAAACCTTTACGGATATATACCTTGATGACTATTTCCTTTTCTCACCCGAGGACACAACCCTATCCACCCCAACGCCGCTGGAAACTCTTATATTTCCAATTGCAAGCACCGTGTTTTGAACTCCACAACTTGCCTTGCCCCACCGCCGACCCTTACTATATTGGACTAAATATATTCTAGTTCATCAGCGCAAATTGATAATGCATCTCTACACACAGAAAACACCTCTCCAATCCTTCATCAGAAGGCTTGTGGGGCTTGGAACTCTGACCGACTCTCCCGTCTGATACCAAATGGGCTTTCTGCTGTGGCCAACTAGAAATACTATCAGCTAATTATCTGCGACATCTCATGCACTACAATTACATAAATCGATTACACCTCACACCAACACAACTATCCAAGATGAGATTATCTCCCAACCCCCCACTGTTTACAGTGTAATGCACCGCAGGCCACCTTTACACATCTTGCATGGAATTGCCCAAAAGTCCCAGCTTACTGATGTGATATTTCCAACACACTAGATGACATTACTGGGTGCACCACTCCCACTTCATCCTGTGATCGGCTTACTAGGGTACGCAAAAGATACCGAATGTCCACCGCAGACTCAGTCATGCTACTTTTATTAGCTAAACGCAGGGTTGCAATGCACTGGGGCAGGAAGCAAGCCTGATGGTTCAGGCCTGGCTTAAAGATAAGTCTTACTGCCTCAAACGTCTATATTTTGGGAACTCATGCAATTACGATCTCTCCCTAAAGATATTTGGAAACCCTGATTCACCTGACACTGCAGAAGCTTTAACAAGAACTGATGACGCTAACACAGATTCAAGCCCCTATAACTTTGCACAATATTTTGTAATAGATGGTAGTCTGCCAACTGTCTAGCCTAGGGTGGATCTTAACTAATGTTACTGATGACCAGCTCTGCATGATGTGAATGTGCAATGAGAGCTGAATTCGACTAATTTCTGTATTGCATGACTGTTGCATTCGAAATGTATTACTAATATGCGAAAAGCCAATAAACACAAAAAAGACAGGTCATGTTACTAGCTAACTTCTGACAAAATGTCATTTCTTTTTTAAACATGGAAATTGATGTTTACTTTTCATTCTCAGACTTTAGTGATAAGATTTTGTAAAGTGAGCTATGTGACAGTTGGGCTTGAGCTTGTGAACAAAAAAGCTGCAGGATGTCAATTTATTTCCAACAAAATTTAAACAGTAAATGAACTGTACAAACATTTCAAACTATCAGCAAATGGGAAAGTATAAATAATGCATTTTTTTAAAATCTGAACAGTGATGGACACAAAGATTTCAAAAGGTTGAAAGACACTTTACTTGGTGGTGGGCAAATGATATATTTGTTGAAACCAGATTTCTACACATTATTGTTGTGCGCTATATGAATAAAATACTTACCTTCGGTAACGATATATCTGTAAGAAACATAGGTTAGTTATAGATTCCTAACCTTAGAATATTCCCCAGCTGTCAGACTGGATCCAGAACGTTTTTAGTCAGCGGTACCCCAGCGCGTCAGTAAGTGGCATCGGTAGACTCCTCGTCCGTCATCGTGGTTGCCATGATGAGGTTGCAAAAGTTACTTAGACGCAGCCCTCGCTCGCTGACAGTTCTGTACACGGCCTTCTGCACCAGAAACGCAGAGCCATGCAAGACACTGACCACTGGTGCACAAAACTAGGGCCCTGAAAGGATGTCCTTAACCCTAGAAATCAGTTGGCAGAACGGGGAGGATTGGGTGGGGCGGTAAGGAATCTATAACCAACTGTTTGTTACCGAAGTTAAGTAACTTGTTCATCTGAAATAAACAGCTAGTTATAGATTGCTTACCTTAGAATAGATACTCCAGCAATACCAACCCTAGAGATGGGCCTGCGAGCCAAGATCAAACCAGAAAGTCCTGGAGAACAGAATGGCTGAAGAAGCCATCTCCGGACTTAGCTGGCCAGGCAGTAGTAAACGTGTGTAGCGATGCCCATGTAGCTGCCTGACAGATGTCATTTAGGGGAACTCTCGTCCCAAAGCAGTAGAAGTTGCCATCGCCCTGGTAGAATGGGCATGAAGCCCCACTGGAGGCTCCTTCTTAGCCAAAGAGTAACAGGCTTTGATGCACAGAACAACCCACCTGGAGATAGTCAGTTTGTGCACGGCCCGACCTTTCTTAGCGCCCACGTATCCAACAAAGAACTGGTCTTCCACCTGTATTTGTTTGGTGAGATCTAAACAAAAAGAGAGCACACATTTTGGATCCAAACGGTGGAGACTCTTCCTCTTTCGAAGGATGCAGAGGCAGAAAGTAGGTGGGCAAAGTGATGGTTTGGCCAATAGGAAAAGAAGTGACCACCTTTGGAAGAAAGGAAGGACGAGTTCTGAGGGCGACCTTGTCCCAATGAATAGCCAGAACGGGAGGCTTAGAAGACAGAGCTTGTAGCTCACTCACCCTGCATGCAGAGGTGATGGCCACCAGAAAAGCAGCTTTGAGAGTTGAGAATCGGAGAGGACAGTTATTTAGCAGCTCGAAGGGAGCGCACATAAGATAGGTTAAAACTAAGTTCAAGTCCCACTGAGGCATTTCGAAGGGAACAGGAGGAAACAGATGAGTAATGCCCTTAAGAAATCTATTTACAACAGGGGACTTGAAAAGAGAAGGCTGAACAGGAAGCCTGAGGAAGGCTCAAATGGCCGAAAGGTAGCCCTTAAGAGTGCCCAGAGCACAGCCCTGATGGGCCAGACAGAAGGAACAAAATAACTTCAGAAAGAGCGGAAGAAAGGGGATCCACAGCCTTTGCTGTGCACCATGCCACACATTTGTTCCATCTGCAGGCGTATACAGCCTTAGTGAAGGGACGTCTGGCTGCCAAGATTACATCACAAACTTCAGGAGGCAAGTCAAATAAAATCAACTGCTGCCGCCGCTCAATATCCATGCAAGGAGGTGGAGGATGGACCAGTTCGGTTGGAGCAACGTCCCCTGCTGCAACTGAAGATCTTCCCGAAGAGGAAGTCTGATCGATGGCCAGGTCGTGCAGCTCAGGATACCAGACTCTTCGTTCCCAATCTGGAGCCACAAGAATGACTTGGGCCAGGTCGCGCTTGATCTTCTTTAGCACTCTGGGCAGAAGTGGTATAGGTGGAAAGGCGTCTAGAAGACCGCAACTCCGCTCGCGACAAAAAAAGTCACCTAGCGAGTGCCACCTGCGAAATTCCAATGCGCAGAACTGCTGACATTGCACATTCTCTTCGGTGGCGAATAGATCAAACCAAGGCTCACCCCACTGCAGAAAGAGACCTTGCACCACCTCCGAGTGAAGGCGCCATTCATAATCCATCATGCGGCTGAGTTTGTCCGCCCTGGCGTTCAGTGAACCTGCCAGGTGTTGAACCACCAGGGATATGCCCTGATGTTCCAGCAATGTCCAGAGGTGCAGGGCCTCCCGACATAGGGTCCACAACTCCACACGCCCCGTTTGTTGCAGTAGCACATGGCGGTGTTGTTGTCCGTGAACACCTGCACTACTCTTCCCTGGACAGAGGGAAGGAATGCCTTTAGTGCAAGACAGATCACCCGAAGCTCCAGAAGGTTGATGTGGAGCTCGGACTTCGCCGGAGACCAGAGGCGTCTGATCTCTGCCTCTCTCATAGGCCACCCCATCCCAGAAGGGACACATCAGTCACCACTATGTGATCTGGTTGGGGAAGGAAGAGGAATCTGCTGTTGACCCAATCCTGGTTTGTGAGCCACCACTGCAATTGTCGTGCAGTGCCCTCCAAGATCTGGACGTAATCGCACAGATTTCCCTGATGCTGCACCCAGTGGAACTTCAGGTCCCACTGCAGAGCCCGCACATGCCACCAGGCATAATTGACCACCCGGATGCAGGAGGCCATGAGACCCAGCAGCCTCAGTCATCCGGACTAAAACCCTCGGATAGAGGCTGAAAGATCGGAATCATAGCCCAAATGCACAAGTTACTACTTGTGTAACGATATATCTGTAAGAGACATTAGTTAGTATTAGATTCCTTACCTTAGAATATCCCCAGCCGTCAGACTGGATCCGGAAATTTTTGCGTAGCAGTACCCTTGCGCGTCGGTAGGCGTCGTCTGCGGCTCCGCATCCGTCGTCTGCGCCGTGATGACATCGTCGGAGTACTTAGACGCCGCCTCCGCGTGCTGACGTCAGTTCTTAGACACAGCTTTTCCGCGCCAGAAACGCAGAGCCATGTTAAAAACCAACACTGGTGCCATTGAAACTAGGGCCCTGAAAGGGGGTAACCCTAACCCTAGATATCGGTTCACAGAACGGGGAGGATGGGTGGGTCGGTAAGGAATCTAATACTAACTAATGTCTCTTACAGATATATCGTTACACAAGTAGTAACTTGTGCATCTGAAAGAGACACGTTAGTATTAGATTCCTTACCTTAGAATAGATACCCCAGCAATACCAACCCCGGTGGTGGGTCTGCGAACCAATATTCACACCAGAAAGTCCTGGAGGACGGAACGGCCAAAGAAGCCATCCCTCTGGACTTGGCTGTCCAGGCAGCAGTGTCTTGCAAACGTGTGCAGCGATGCCCACGTAGCTCCCTGACAGATGTCTTGTAAGGGCACTCCCCGGCCCAGGGCAGTTGTAGTCGCCGTGGCTCCGGTGGAGTGAGCCCGCAATCCAACAGGGGGCTGCTTTCTAGCCAAGGAGTAGCATGCCTGGCTACACAAGATGATCCACCGGGAGATGGTCCTCTTGTGTACCGCTTTGCCCTTCTTAGCGCCCACGTAACCAACAAAGAGTTGGTCATCCACCCGGAACTGGCGTGTGCGATCCAAGTAGAATGAGAGCGCACGTTTTGGGTCCAGACGGTGGAGCCGCTCTTCCTCTTTAGAGGGATGCGGAAAGAAGGTTGGCAAGGTGATAGACTGCCCGATGTGGAAGGCCGTGCCAACCTTGGGCAGGAAAGAAGGCTTAGTACACAACACCACTTTGTCCGGATGGACAGAAAGGAAAGGTGGAGTACAAGAAAGGGCCTGGAGCTCACTCACTCTCCTGGCAGAGGTGATGGCAACCAGGAAAGCAGTCTTCAAAGTAAGAAGGCGAAGAGGACAGTTGTGAAGTGGCTCAAAGGGAGCGCACATCAGAAACGTAAGAACCAGGTTCAAGTCCCACTGAGGCATCACAAACGGAACAGGAGGGAACATGTGAGTGATGCTCTTTAGAAATCTATTTACAATAGGGGACCTGAACAAAGAAGGTTGATCAGGCAGCCTCAGAAAGGCTGAAAGGGCAGAAAGGGCAGAAAGGTAGCCCTTGATAGTGCCCAGAGCAGAGCCCTGCTGGGCAAGAGAAAGGAGGAAGAGAAGAACCTCAGAAAGAGGGGCAGCAAGAGGATCCACAGCCTTTGCTGTGCACCATGCCACAAATCTGTTCCACCTGCAGGCGTATACAGACTTTGTGGAGGGACGCCTGGCTGCCAGAATGACGTTACAGACTTCAGGAGGCAAGCCAAATGGCCTCAACTGTCGCCGCTCAATCTCCAAGCATGGAGGTGGAGACTGGACAGGTTCGGGTGGAGGACCGTCCCCTGCTGCTGCGACAGAAGGTCCTCCTGAAGTGGCAGACGAACCGGGGGATCGACTGACATACTGCGTAGCTCTGGATACCAGTACCTTCGAGCCCAGTCCGGAGCCACAAGGATGACTTGGGCCCGGTCGCGCTTGATCTTCTTCAGCACTCTGGGTAGAAGTGGTATAGGCGGAAAGGCGTACAGTAGACCGCAACTCCACTCGCGACGAAAAGCGTCTCCGAGCGAGTGCCGCCTTGGAAATTCCAACGCGCAGAAATGATATTGCGCGTTCTCTTCGGTGGCGAATAGATCTAACCAAGGCTCTCCCCATTGATGAAAGAGGCCTTGCGCCACGTCCGAGTTCAGACGCCATTCGTGATCCATCATGCACCGACGGCTGAGCTCGTCCGCCCCGGCGTTCAGAGAACCTGCCAGGTGTTGAGCCACCAGGGTCACGCCCTGGCGCTCCAGCCATTGCCAGAGGCGCAGAGCCTCCTGGCAAAGGGTCCACGACCCCACCCCGCCCTGTTTGTTGCAGTACCACATGGCGGTGGTGTTGTCCGTGAACACCTGCACTACACTCCCCCAGATAGAGGGGAGGAATGCCTTCAGTGCTAGACGAATCGCCCGTAACTCCAACAGGTTGATGTGGAGCCGGGCCTCCGCCGGAGACCAGAGGCCTCTGATCTCCGCCTCTCCCATGTGGCCTCCCCAGCCCAGGAGGGACACATCCGTCACAACTACGTGCTCCGGTTGGGGAAAGGAGAGGGATCTGCCGCTGACCCAATCGCGGTCCGTGAGCCACCACTGCAGCTGTCTCGCAGTGCCCTCCGAGATCAGGACGTGGTCGGATAGGTTGCCCTGATGCTGGGCCCACTGAAACTTCAGGTCCCACTGCAGAGCCCGCATCCGCCACCTGGCGTGATGCACCAGCAGGATGCAGGAGGCCATCAGCCCCAGAAGCCGCAGCGTCAACCTATCCGAGACCCGGGATAACGGCTGAAAGATGGGAATCGGAGCCTGAATATACCGGACCCGCTGTTCGGGTGGATAAACCCGAAACCGCGCCGAGTCGAGAACCGGTCCGATGAAAAGGAGCTTCTGAGAGGGGCACAGGTGTGACTTCGGCACATTGATGGAGAACCCCAGCCGGTGCAGGAGGTCTGCCGTAGTCTGGAGGTGGCTGACGACTGTCTGGGGCAAGCCCGCCTTCAACAACCAGTCGTCGAGGTAGGGGAAGACTGAAACCCCTAACCTGCGCAAGTGAGCTGCGACCACCGCCATCACCTTTGTGAACACCCGTGGGGCGCTGGTAAGGCCGAAGGGGAGCACGGTATACTGAAAGTGCTCGTGGCCAACCGTGAACCGCAGGTAGCGCCAGTGGGCCGGCAGGACAGGGATGTGGATGTGGAAATAAGCGTCCTGCAAGTCCAACGCTACCATCCAGTCTCCTGGGTCCAGGGCAGCTAGGAGCTGAGCCAGTGTCAGCATCTTGAACTTCTCCTTCCGGAGGAAGCCGTTGACGTTCCTTAGGTCCAAGATAGGGCGTAGGCCCCCTTTGCCCTTCTTGGGTACCAGAAAGTAGTGGGAGTAGCAACCACACCCTACTTCTGGCCCAGGAACACGCTCGATGGCCCCTTTGGCCAAGAGGGCCGTAACTTCCTCCTGCAGAAGTCGCAAATGATCCCCCGATACACGGTGGTTCTGCGGTGGCATGGCTGGAGGAGGCGCCTCGAAGGGGAGGGAGTAGCCCCTTCGGACAATCTGCAGCACCCACCTGTCCGAAGTGACGGTGCGCCAGTGGAGGTGGTGATGGCGAACCCTGCCCCCCACTGGCGTCACATGGGCCTGAAAGCACGGACTAGGAGGGTTTTGAGGCAGATGCTGCGGGGGAAGGTGTGGACTGACCTCGCCGTTGCCCCCGACCGCCGGGACGGCGGTTCCCACGGCCGCCACCGCGTTGGGTATTACCCTGCGGAGCGTGGCTGGCAGCACGTGTGGGCACACCCCTTCCGTGGCCACGAAAGGAATGAAAGGCAGCCGATTGATGGCGCGGGGCCGAGAGGCCCAAGGACTTGGCCGTAGCCCTGGAGTCCTTAAAGCGCTTGGTCTGCCTTGTCGCCAAAGAAGCGACGGCCATCAAACGGCATGTCCATCAAGGTGTTCTGGACATCGACCGAAAAGTTGGCAGACCTCAACCAGGCGTGGCGTCTGACCGTCACCGTCGTTGCCATCGCTCTACCCAGTGAGTCAGTGGTATCCAGCCCACACCGTATAGAATATTTTGCTGCATCCCGGCCCTCCACAAGGGCTTGGCCGAGTTTGGCCCGTACCTCCAACGGACACTCTGGCAGCACGTCCGCATCCCACAGAGAGTGGGTGTAGCGGCCCAAGAGGCATGCGGTGTTGGAAGACCGCAGTCCCAGACTAAGGGACGAGAAGATCTTTTTGCCGTACTGCTCGTACCTCTTGGATTCCCTGTCCGGCGGTGCCGACGGGAATGCGGTCTGGGAATTGGAGGCCAGGATGACCAGGCTCTCGGGGGTGGGGTGGGTGGACAGGAAACATGGGTCGCCCGGGGCGGGCGGTGGCGTCTGGCCACGTTCCTATCTACGGGCGAACCCGTAGCGGGCTTGGACCAAGTGCCCAGAAGAACGTCGGTCAAGGCCTCATTAAAGGGCAGCAGAGGCTCGGCCGAGCTTGACTGCGGTTTAAGGACCTCAGTGAGGAGATTAGTCCTCCCGGCCGCGACGGGGAGCTCAAGGCCCAAGGCCTTGGCAGCCCTCATCAACACCACACTGTAGGTTGCCCCCTCCTCCAAAGCCACGGTAGGATGGGAGACAAAACCAGTGTCTGGAGAGGTGTCCAGGCCACTGGCCTCCCCAAGGTCTCCTGCCCAGTCCTCATGTGACTGACACTCTCTGGTCAGAGGGTCCTCAGACCCCTCCCAATTCTCTTCATCACCCATCTCCTGAAACTCAGGGTTCTCAACTAATGGGGCCTGCTCATGGAAGTGAAACTCCCCAAACGACGTCTGGAGCGGCGCCCATCGGGGCCGTCCCGACGTCTGAACAGGAATGAAGGGGGCATCGGGGACGGCGCCGTCGGAGGCGACACCTGATGGTCCGACGCCAGGGAGGTCGTAAGGTCCACCGGCGACGATGCAGATCCCGAAAAAGGTCTAGTGGGGTCCCGTGGCGCCGGGGCCGCTGTACCCTCCGGCGCCGGGCCCGAAGGCGTCGGCGGGGCCGAAGCACCCGACGGCATCGGGGCCGAAGCCCCCGACCCGCTAGAGGCCCGTCGGAGGAGAGAGTTTCCTCATGGCCATGAGGAAGCGCTCGATCTCCTCCGGCGTCGCGTCTAGCCCAGGGACCGTAGGGTGTGGAGCTGGACGCGGCGCTCGCGACTCCGACGGAGCCGCGTGGGTGGTGTCACCCGAACCCCCGGCCGCATTGCGCGAGCGTCGGGGGGGAGTCCGAAGAGCGACGCCGCCGCTTGGACTTCTTGTGCTTCTTACCTGACGACTACTTCGACCCGGAGGAGTGCGGCCTACTCTCGGAGCTGTGGTGGCTCCGAGCCCGCGACCTGTCCCTCGACCTCCCGTGGGACCGAGACCTCTTGCGGCGCGGGACCGACTGCCGGAGTTAGAGTCGCCTGCGGCACCGCTCCCGCCTGGCTTTCGAAGAGAGGGCCCGGCAGTCGGAGCAGGCGTTGTCGTCGTGATCGACGCCTAGACAAGTTAAACACAGGCGGTCGCAACCCTCGCAGTGCTTAAAGCCAGGCATCCCTACGGCACCAATTGGAGTCGAAAGACCTCGAGGAAAGATCAAAACGATCAAAAAGTTAGTCAAAAAGTGACTAGAGTTACTGCTTTTTCCAGATCTGCGCTTGCTGGCGCGGAAAAAAGAAGAACTGAGGTCAGCACGCGGAGGCGGCGTCTAAGTACTCCGACGACGTCATTACGGCGCCCACGACGCCGACGGACGCAGAGCCGCAGACGCCACCTACCGACGCGCAAGGGTACTGCTACGCAAAAATTTCCGGATCCAGTCTGACGCCTGGGGATATTCTAAGGTAAGGAATCTAATACTAACGTGTCTCTTTCAGATATACCGGACTCGCTGTTCGGGAGGATAAACCCGAAACTGTATCGTGTCCAGAACCGCTCTGATGAAAACGAGCTTCCGAGAGGCAATCAGGTGTGACTTGGGCACGTTGATGGAGAACCCCAACAAACGCAGGTGGTCAGCCGTAGCCTGGAAGTGGGAGACTACTGCCTGGGGTGAGCCCACCTTCAACAACCAGTCGTCGAGATAGGGAAAAGACTGGAGCCCCTGAATTGCGCAGATGAGCTGCAACCACCGCCATCACTTTCGTTAACACCCGAGGGGCGCTGGTAAGGCCAAAGGGGAGCACAGTAAACTGAAAGTGCTTGTGGCCTACCGTGAACCGCAGGTAACACCGGTGGGCCAGCAGGACGGGGATGTGAAAATAAGTGTCCTGCAAGTCCAACGTTACCAACCAGTGTACAGGGTCGAGGGCAGACAAGAGCTGAGCAAGTGTCAACATTTTGAACTCTCCTTCCGGAGGAATCGGTTGAAGTTCCTGAGATCCAAGCTAGGATGCAGGCCTTTGTCCTTCTTGGGCACCAGAAAGTAGTGGGAATAGACACCACAACCTACTTCTGGGGAAGGAACACGCTTGATGGCCCCCTTGGCCAAGAGGGCTGAAACTTACTGTTGGAGAAGGGCCAGGTGATCCTCAAACATGCGATGGTACTGAGGTGGCAAGGAGGGAGGGGTAGTCTCGAAGGGAGGGAGTAGCCCCTTCGGACTATCTGCAGAACCCACCTGACTCGTGATGGGGCGCCAGTGGGGGAGGTGATGGTGGATCCTGCCGCCCACTGGCGTTTGGTGGCCCTGGAAGGTCGGACTAGGAGGGTTTTAAGGCTGATACAGAGGGGGATGTGGTGAACTGGCCCGCTCGCTGGCCCCCAGAACCACACCAGTGGTTTCCACGTCCCGGGCTGCACTGTGGCTGAATAGCCTGTGCCAGCCTGTAGCTCTGGGCGGGACGTAGTGGGGCACCCCTTCCGCAGCCACGAAAGGGGCGAAAGGCAGACTTCGCAGGGCAGGTGGTGGAAAGGCCCAAGGACCTGGCCGTAGCCCGAGCCTCCTTAAAGCACTCTAGCGCGTTGTCTTCCTTGTCGCCGAAAAGGCGACAGCCATCAAAGGGTATGTCCATAAGTGTGGATTGGACATCCCTGGAAAAACCAGCCGTACGCAACCAGGCATAGCGCCGAAGGGCTACTGACGTGGCAATCGTCCTGCCAAGTGCGCCAGCGGTATCCAGCCCATAGTGGATGGTAAACTTCGCTGCGTCTCCCTCCTCGGCGACTGCATGGGAGAGCACGGCCCGGGCCTCCTCCGGGCACTGAGGCAGCACTTGCGCCACCATATCCCACACAGAGAGGGAATAACGTCCAGACAGAGATGCAGTGTTTACCGACCACAGTCCCAAGCTGGAGGAGGAAAACATCTTCCCAAGTTGGTCCAGCTTCTTGGATTCCCTATCAGGTGGAGCTGTAGGGAAGGCACCTTTGGACGTAGAGGCTTGGACTACTAAGCTCTCAGGGGTGGGGTGTTGGGAGAGGAAGGTGGGGTCGTCTGGGCCAAGCAGTGGCGTCTGGCAACTATCCTATCCACAGGAGCCCCTGTGTTGGGCCTGGACCAAGTGCCCAAAAGCATTTCCGTTAGGGCTTCATAGCATGGCAGCAGGGGCCCGAAGAGCTCGCTGCCGGCTGAAGCACCTGTCAGGTTAGTCCTGACTGCCACCGTAGGAAGCTCAAGGTGGAGAGCCTTGGCCGCCCTACGCAACACCACTGCATATGATGCTTCCTCCTCTGTAGCCAAGGTAGGAGGAGACAACATGCCTAGGTCTGGGGAGGTATCCACACCACTTGCATCCCCCAGTTCCTCTCTCCAGTCCGGTTCGTACTCCAGCTGGTCTGTTAAAGGGCCACCAGACCCCTCCCAGTCTTACTCACCCTCCTCTGGCTGCCAAACTGGCTGTAAATGGCCAGGGTGGAACACAGAGACAAAAAGTACCCATTGGTGCCGGACCAGGCGTTGGTCGACGTCGGTCCAGCTCAGTGTCCACATTGGGGTGGAAGCCGGGGTCGACGCCGGCTGGAGGTCCAGCTGGCATCTGCTGTGGATGTGGTGCCCGTGGAATCAGCGCCGGTGGAGGTGTCACGAGGTTGACTGGCACCGACCCAGATCCAGGCCTGGATCCAAGGGGGCCCTGCGGAGCAGAGGCCGGAGCCTCCGCGTCAAAGGCCTAGGGCCCCCAGCCGAGTCTGCAGGGCCCGAAGGCACGCCGGCGGAGTCAGTCTGCCCATAGATGGCATGCATGGAGTCATAAAATTTACGGAGATGGGCAGGGGTCGCTCCCAGTCCCGGGAAGAGTCTACCCTGAAGGCTCTGCATGCTGCGCTGCTGGAGGGGCACCCCCCCCGCACCCTGCATCTCGTCCGCAGACTGACGAGGGGAAGTCGAAGAGCGATGTCTCTTAGACTTCTTCTTGTGCTTCGACTACCTGACCCTGAGTGCAAAGACTTAGACGAGTGGTTGTGATGGCTCCATGATCGGTCCCGCAACATGGACCCTGAACAATGCGGGGCAGACTGCCGGGCCTCGAGGAGCTTTCAAGACTGCTCCCGCAAAGACTTGGGGCCATGGTTCGGCTGTCAGTTCACGCAATGGGGTCGGGGTCGCGCTGCAGGCAGTAGACGTACACGCGGTGCGGATCTGTCACTGACCGTCTGTTACAGGAACCGCAGGCCTTTAAACCGGGCATCCCTTGTGCACCAGGAGACAAAAGTCGCAAAAACTCAGTCAAACAGTGACTGGGGGTTCTGCTCTCTCCAGATCTGCGCTTGCTGGCAAAGAAAAAAAAAACGTCAGCGCGTGAGGGCGGCGTCTAAGTAACTTCCGCAATGTTATCCTGGTGACCACCACGCTGATGACGGACACGATGTCAACCGACCCCACCTACCGACACTCAGGGGTACTGCGGATTAAAAACTTTCCGGATCCAGTCTGGGGGATATTCTAAGGTAAGGAATCTATGACTGTTTCTTTCAGATAGTTTTATTAGTAAAACTGCATGTCTGTGCAAATTTTAATAGTAAATGTGTTATTGGTTAATGTCAAAGCACTACCACACCATTCTATAGTACTAGATTTGTGACAATGTGCTTCAAAATGCACCACCCACTACATACCACAGCCGAACCTTATCCTTCTAAATGTGGCTCATATACTACCCTTGATTTTCATGTGGTGCTTGGATTTTTCACAATTCCGATGACTTCAGTGATGTAATAGTGATGGCAGCACTGGTGAGGCAGAAGAAAAGTACAGCCACGTGAAAATAGTACTGGCCTACCATGAACCGCAAGTAGCTCCTGTGGGACTGCAGGACGGGTACATAATAGTAGGCATTCTGTAGGTACACAGCCACCATGCAGTCACATGGATTCAGGGCAGACAAACTGGGCCAACGTGAGCATCTTGAATTGGTCTTTCCCAAAAAAGGCATTTTAGAGGCCAAAGATCTAAAATAGGCCAAAGGCATCTGTCCTTCATCAGCATGAGGAAATGGCAGTAATAAAAGCCAGCCCCCATTCCCGCAGCCAGAACACTATGGCTCCTTTGGCCAAAAAAACCTGAATCTCTTGAAGCAAGATGGATAGGTGCTCCTCTGGAAGACTTGCCAATGTTTGTGGAATATGCAGGTGCCGAAAAGTAATAGCAGTGCATAGCCCAGGTGAACAATCTAAAAGAACCCACCTGTCAGATGCTATATTTTTCCACTCTTCGAGGAAATGTGCGATACTGCCTCCCAAAGGAGTTCGTGTGACACTAAGGGCAAACTAAAGCATCTTGGAGCAGGGGACTGGGAATTTCACTGCCCCTGGTAGCCTGGAAGCAGTCTGCTTGATTCTCGCCTGATCAAGTAACAGCTCCATGACCACCACCTCTGCAACTGGCACGACAAACCACTACCGTTGCCCTGCAAGAGGTAAAACTGTTGAAGGTACTGTCTCACAGGAGGTAGGAAGGCCTAAGGAAAGCATCATGGCCCAGCTTTCTTTGAAGCATTTCAATGTGGAATTAGCTTTCTTGCCAAAAGGGTGATATCTGTAGAATGGATTATCCATCAGTAAGACTTGCATGTCCCTAGAGAAGCCTATGGATCTCATTCTTGCGCGACACCCAAGCACCACTAGTGCCAACAGCTCTGCCCGAGCAGTTAGTAGTGTCTAGACCAGAATGGATAATTTATTTGGCTACAGGTTGACCATCCTTGATCTTTAAGCAAGATTGGCCCAAAATTCCTCAAGGACTGCAGGCAAGAGCTCACTAACCATTTCCTATAAACTGGAGGAATATCTCTTCAGCAAAGAGCTGCCAGTGACTGAACAGAGGGCTAGGCTGGATGATTACTGAATGCTTAAACTGTTCAAATCTGTCGGGTTGGGGTGGGAGGGTCACAGTAAACTAACTGGGTTCAACTTGCTGGTGAAAACCTGAACTATCACACTTGCTGGTATAGGGTGCTGCGTCAAGATAACTGGGTTGCCTTGCTCTGGCCTGTGGACCTTTGCTACTAGACTGTTAACCAAAGGCCAGGTACAAGGCTTCGATCAGGGGGCCATTAATGGGTAATTCAAAAATTCCTTAAAGGCTCAAAGCAATTTGGCCCAGATTGTAAAGATTCAGGTTACATGGTGGTCATTTCTTTAGAAGGCTGCTGTAAATGTAATACTGAAGCTGCATGTCTGATCACTTAACTGTAAATAAAACACTCTTCCATTAATGGTTATGTGGTAGGACACAAACCAGTATCTGGCGAAGTATTCAACCCTCTGGGCTCCTGCCACTCCATGTAGAGATTGTGTTCATAGCTTGGGGAGGTAGTGGTGGATGACTCCATCTCCTAAAGCGGGTTGATTTTAATTTGAAGTAGAAACCAAAAACTTGTTGGAGTGCTGGGGTGGTCAGCATGAATTGGGACTCTGTCGAGTTGAGACAAATTCAGCTGTGAGTGGGAGGGAACTAGTGGGACGAGGTCTTGTAGCGATCTGAAGGCTGGTGAGGACATCAAAGGGGACTGGTGTGGATTTTGGTGCTGGGTCAGACAAGAACCAGCTAAGTGTTGAGGCGTCAATAGTGCCAAGGTTATTTTGGCAGCTGTCCCCAACTGGAGAGAGTCCCAAAGGTGCACCAAATGGACCTGGAAGCTTGCCAAAGACACACAACATGGCCAAACTGTTGCAATGTTGCAGATGGCCCAGGATGCATAAGGAGCAGTTGAGGAGAGTCTCCTGAGAGAGGGTACAGGTGCGAGACTGAGAGGCACCCTGACATCCTTTTTTCTGGCTGAATGGCAGACTCACAAATCTCACTTGCCTTTCTTGTGCTTCCATTCGACTTACTGGAAGACTCAAATGTGACTAGGACCTGTAGCAGAACCAGCTCTGCACCATAGACTTCCAGCAGAAGCAAGACTTTTGGGGCTTCATTCTGGTGTTCAGCAACATGCCGCTTCACTTCCCCAGATTGCTTTCAGATTTGTAAGGGCACACTTCTTGCAAGACCTGAAATTGTGCTCTGAACCAAAATATCAGAGGCATACTGTGTGGGGGTCTTTCATAGCCGCTTGCTTGCAACAGTTCCTACAAGGTTTAGGTCATTGTTTCCTTGCACACTGCAGCAACAAAAAATAAGAATTTTGAGAGAAAAATAACTTGTCACCAGACGAGCAAAAAGTGGGAGCAAGATTCAGATCAGCATACTAAAGTGTAGAAAGAAAGGAACTCCTGTCAATAAGCCGGGATGGTGCGAATACATGGCCCCCATCATTACTTCCAGGGCTGAATGAAGTAAACGTACAGCCACAGTGCTATGTACCAGTATGCAGGAGCTCTGCTATTTTAATTTTTTGGATCTATTTTACTGCAAGGGGATACGCTAAATGTGAGGAATCCACAGTTGGAAGTATCCATCAGAATCAACAACTTCTGTTCTCTTATTACTGCATAACAAACCAAGATCTTAAAGCAGACATCCCATTCACATTCTACTTTCAAATTAGCATGTAATCTGGAGGGTAATCAACCATTCATTTCAATACCTCACACCATTTGCCAAGGGATCACAGCCATAGGTGCATTACAGACAGTGAACAGCATTGGCGATTGCTACACTACTGGTTCCCTCTGGGTTCTGATCTGGTACACAGATACACTGTAAAATAACAGGGGAGAAAGAAGTTGAGTACATTTACACCTTTCCACAAGCTCAAGGTATGAAGTGCCCTCTCGGCTGGAGTCTTTGGGTCCTGAAAGAAAGCAGTTGGGATACTCTGGTAATACCATTTTTGGTAGAAACTGGAGCAGTTCCCAAGACAACCTTGTCCTGGTCTATTTGAAGGTATGGTTCTAGGAATGTCAGCGCTTGCAGCTCACTCACCCTGCAGAGTGACGTGATGGCAATTGAGAACGCTGTTTTTAAGGCTAGGTACTTCAGTTAAGTCTTGTCCATTGGTTCAAATGGTTCTGCCATGAGTTGCGTGAGCACTGTATTCAGGTTCCACATGGGTGTTTTTCTTGGCAAAGTCACTCTTTGATCCTTCCAGAAGTGTTTATTAATGGTAGTGTTAAAAGGGGTTATCCTGGTATGAACGACTATGGCGTCCAGGCGTACCTTTAGTTATGCGTAAGACAGGCTGCAGTCTAGTAGGTGGTACGGTTGTTCGCAACATTCCGTGTTTTGTCCTTGTTTCTACTCTTCCTTGGTCACTGAACCAGTCCACTTGGCTGTATTAGACATTCTGGTACTGTTTTCATGCCTCACACAGAATTTCTATTGTTCTGGGTGGGCAGTTGAAGGTGTCCAAACTCTATTAGGTATTCAGAAGCCGCTAAGTTGAGTGTGGCTGGCTCCGGGTGACTGTTCTGCATGTTTAACAGGTCTCGAGTTGTCTTGATTAGCATGACTTGTCGTTTGGAAATCTCTAATAGATCCAAGTACCATATTTCTCTGGCCCATTGTGGGAAATTTAGTGTGAGTAACGTTACTGGTGGGTCTGGCCTTGTCCTGTACTCTTGGGATCAGGAGAAATAGTTGGAAAGGCATAGGCAACTCTAGGACCAGTTTATCGACAGGGCATTCACCTCAGACTCTTGGTGTGGAAACCTGGATGCAAAGTTTAGGCATTTCGCATTTTTAGGTTTTTCCCACTGCTTAAACACACTGTCCAGTACTTCCTGCTTCATTTCCCATTTGTGGGAGGTGTTCTCTTGCCTGCTCGGTCTCTCTGCTTCTTTATTCTGCATCTCAGGAAAGCGTATTGTTACCAGGGTTGTGTTCTGTTGAATCACACACTTCCCTATCTCCTGCGCTAGTTTTGACAATGGGAATGCCCGGTTACTCACCGGTAATAATCATTACTCCAAGTCCTGGTCTCCCCGTCCCATTCCTTAACAGTGAGCAGCTAGTCTGCTCACCAGAAACCTCAATCAATCAATCAATCAATCAAAGCATTTATATAGCGCACTACTCACCCGGAGGGTCTCAAGGCGCTGGGGGAGGGGGGTCTGCTACTGCTCGAACAGCCAGGTCTTGAGCTGCTTCCTGAAGGCGAGGTGGTCCAGGGTCTTGCGGAGGTGGGTCGGAAGGGAGTTCCAGGTCTTGGCGGCCAGGTAGGAGAAGGATCTTCCTCCTGTGGTGGCTCTTCGGATGCGGGGGACGTCGGCGAGGGCGTGGCTGGTCGATCGAAGCTGGCGTTTGGGAGCGTAGAAGTTGAGGCGGCTGTTGAGGTATCCTGGGCCTTGGTTGTGTAGGGCTTTGTGTGCGTGGGTGAGGAGCCGGAAGGTGATTCTCTTGTTGACTGGGAGCCAGTGTAGGTCTCTCAGGTGTCCGGCGATGTGGCTGCGGCGGGGGATGTCCAGGATGAGTCGTGCTGAGGTGTTCTGGATCCGCTGGAGTCTCTTCTGGAGTTTGGCGGTGGTTCCGGCGTAGAGGGAGTTGCCGTAGTCCAGACGGCTGGTGACGAGGGCCTGGGTGACCGTCTTCCTGGTCTCGGTGGGGATCCATCGGAAGATCTTACGTAGCATGCGCAGGATGTTGAAGCACGACGAGGAGACGGCGTTGACTTGTCTGGTCATGGAGAGGGAGGAGTCCAGGATGAAGCCCAGGTTGCGTGCGTTGTCTGTGGGTTTGGGTGCGCTGCCCAGGGTGGGGGGCCACCAGGAGTCGTCCCAGGCGGAGGGTGATGATCCCAGGATGAGGACTTCCGTCTTGTCCGAGTTTAGCTTCAGGCGGCTGTTCGACATCCATTTGGCTACTTCTGTCATCCCTTCGTGCAGGTTGGCTCTGGCGGTGTTGGGTCGTTGGTGAGGGAGAGGATCAGCTGTGTGTCGTCGGCGTAGGAGATGATGTTGAGGTTGTGCTGGCGTGCGATGGCTGCGAGGGGGCTCATGTAGACGTTGAAGAGTGTTGGGCTGAGCGAGGAGCCTTGAGGAACGCCGCAGATGACTTCGGTGGCCTCCGATCTGAACGGGGGGAGGCGGACTCTGTGTCCTTCCGGCGAGGAAGGAGATGATCCATTTCAGTGCCTTCTCCTGGATTCCGACGCTGCTGAGGCGCTGCACTAGGGTACGGTGGCAGACAGTGTCGAAGGCCGCGGAGAGGTCCAGGAGGATGAGGGCCGCTGTTTCTCCGTTGTCGAGCAGGGCTCGGATGTCATCGGTAGCTGCGATCAGGGCAGTCTCGGTGCTGTGGTTGGCCCGGAAGCCAGACTGCGAGAGGTCGAGGGAGCCGTTCGTCTCGAGGAAGGCGGCCAGTTGCTTGTTGACGGTCTTCTCGATGACTTTTGCCGGGAACGGGAGCAGCGAGATGGGGCGGTAGTTCTTGAGGTCGGTGGGGTCGGCTGATGGTTTCTTGAGTAGAGCGCTGAGTTCGGCGTGCTTCCAGCTCTCCGGGAAAGTGGCGGTGTCGAAGGAGGTGGTGATGATGATGTCCCGCAGGTGGGGTGCGATGACCGCGTCGGCTTTGTTGAAGACGTGGTGAGGGCAGGGGTCGGTCGGAGATCCGGAGTGGATGGAGTTCATCGTGCGGATGGTGTCTTCGGTGCTGATCGGGGTCCAGGCGTGGAGGGTGGTGGTGGGGGTCGGTGGTTCGGTCGTGGCGTGCGTCGGTTGAGTGCTGAAGCTGTTGTGTATGTCCGCGATCTTGTTGTGGAAGTAGGAGGCGAGGGAGTTGCAGAGGTCTTGCGAAGGGGTGATGTCGTTTCCGGCGTTGGGGTTGGAGAGCTCTTTCACGATGTTGAAGAGTTCCTTGCTGTTGTGTGCGTTGTTGTCCAGTCGTTCCTTGAATGCGGTTTTCTTGGTGGCGCGGATGAGTTGGTGGTGTTTTCGGGTGGCGAGCTTGAGGGCAGTTATGTTGTCCGGTGTTGGGTCTCTGCTCCAGGTTTTCTCGAGTGCTCTGCAGTTCTTCTTGGAGCTCTTGAGTTCGTCGTTAAACCATGGGGCTTTCTTGCTGCCGGGTCTGCCTAATACCTAGTAGAGCTTTTTGCACTTTCCCCAACATGGCGTCACCATCATGTGACAATAAAGGGGGAAGTGTGGTAGAGAAACTTCCTGAGAATACCAAAGAAAAAACCCAGAGACTAAACAATCACCCCGAAATCAAATACAGGGATGGAGGGAAGGGCGCAGGAATGGGACGGGGAGACCAGGACTCCGAGTAATGATTATTACCGGTGAGTAACCGGGCATTACCTCCTCGTCCTGTCTCCCCGTCCCATTCCTTAACAGTGAGCCCATACCCAAGCACACAGTGATTGTAAGAAAAAAAGACCAGAAAGTGCGAGAAAACAGGTCCATTTAATCAACAGAAAACAGTACACATCATAAACCATTTGTTTTAAGTTTCAAAAACCTTTATTGCACATAGTAGCATGTTATACAGCACAACACAAGTTATTAATGCACCAGATGTCATAGTGATAGAAAGACAGTAGTAATGTTGTACCTTACAATCCTAGCTAATCCAGATCTCCACCTTCCTAACGTCCCTCCCTACATTCCCTCCCAATTTCCAAAGTAAATTCCAGATGACCAAACACAACAGAATAACCACAGGTATTGTCTCAGAACATGAAAGGCAGTTCAGAAGCGGCCCAGTGACCTTCCCCAAATGGCAAGCGGGCGGAGTTCGCCACTGGGATACCAGTCCAGCACCAGTACCTCCAGATCTCGGAGCACCAATGTCCTTCTGTGTGCTAACATTCCGCTCATCAGACAATGCAATCATACACATCCCCTCTGGTTACACCCCAGTTCCCCCAGCACCATCCTCCTCTGAATGCTGACTCAGGAGATAGGTTGTCAGTGGCCCCCAGATATCCTTGGGGCGAGACTTCAACGATAATTGTTCCTGCATATGCGTGCAGGTGTTCCTGCCAAGTGACCAAGTCATGGATCCAATCCTTAAACTCAGGCGCCCTGCCCCTTCCCCACCTACAGGCCACCTGTCTTCTTACCAGGAGTATACCCATTACCAAAAACTTTGTATAGTGTCTTAAAGTCTCCAATCAGACCCAGCAGCGCCCTGAGTGGGGACGGCGCAACCGGAATTCCTATCATGCGGGTTAGGCCCGTGAATACCTCCTCCCAATAAGTGGCAACCTGTGGGCACTGCCATGCCAAGTGCATGAAGTCCGCTCCCCCCTGACAGCAGAGCATGCATTTATCGTCCTCCCTAAGCTGTAGCTTATGCAATCTAGCCGGGGTATGGTAAAGTCGGTGCAAACATTTATAATGCAATAAGCGTAGCCTACTGTTGCTGGTGACAGCGTCGGTTTGAAGACAGCACACTTCCCATTGGTCGTCCGTTAGGGGACTGTCCAGGTCGTCATCCCATTCCCTCCTGGCTCTAACTAGATGAGCTGGCGGCGCGCTTGGTACTCGCTGATACAGCAGTGATATGGCATGTTTATGTTTGGGGACATCAGTGTGCAGCAGCTGATGCATTGACAGGAATATATCCGGCTGGTTTGGGAAATCCGGGGTCATGGCTTTAACACTCTGCCTGAGCCGGGTGTTTATAAACATATCCATGACCGTGGGCTCACGCTCCCCAAAGAATTGCTCCTTCGTGCGGAAGTGCCCCCCCATCGTAAAGATCCCCCCCCCCCATATTTTAAACTGCATTCTATCTAGTAGGTTTTGGCATAACCTTTCAGTGGTGACTGGCAGTAACGGGAAGTGTCGTAGCGGTACTCTAGGTGAATACATCAGCCGTACCCCCTCTGCCCGCGCTAGCCAATGCCATGCTTCACTGTGCATTCTACAGTGGACGGGTCACGTAAACAGATATCCCTGTTGGGGCCATGTAACCATCCTCCACCGCAAGGTGGGGCATGAATGGGGGCGGGTGGTACCAGTGCACTGCGAAATGAGCTTGAGCGCAGTAGTATTGTTCAAAATTGGGTACATCAAATCCCCCCGAGGTGATACGGTAGCATCAGTGTGGCCAGAGTCAATCGTGCTTGCTGGCCCCCCCCCCCCCCCCAAGAGCCGCACCAATTGCGTTTTAAGTGTTTTGAAAAAGAATCTACCCGGGAAGTAGGGGATATTGATAAACAAGTAGAGGAATTTCGGTAATATGGTCATCTTGATTAGAGCTATCCGCCCTGCCATTGAGAGAGGCAGCTTTATCCACTTAGATACATTGTCTGTCACCCTGTCCATGGCAAGCCCTAATTAGTGCGCATTAAAGCGTCTTTATTTCTGGCAACATGTATACCCAGATACTTAAAGTCCCCCGTTTCCCATATCAAAGGGTAATCAAGCTGGTGTGGCAATGTTTTGTCCGTTAAGGGGAAGACAGCAGATTTATTCCAATTTATCTGCACCCCAGCTATGGCCCCGAACCTGGTAATCTCCTGCAGCACCGGATTAAGGTTATCCTGCGGTTTGTGGATATACAGCATTATGTCATCCGCATAGAGGGAGATTAACAACTGCCTGGAGGGGTGCACAAGGGCTCTGTGGTTATGATGCTGGCGCAATTTCGCAGCCAGGGGCTCTATTGCTAGGGCAAATAGCACTGGGGAGAGCGGGCACCCCTGCCTCGTGCCCCTGGGGACTATAAAGGATTCGGACCGTGAGCCGTTGAGTAGTACCATAGCTCGCGGTCGTGTGTATAGCAGTTTAATCCAATTCACAAAAGAATCCGGCATGACCATATAACTCAACGTCTCCATCAAGTAATCCCATTCTACTGAATCGAACGCTTTGGTGGCATCTAAAAAGACCGCCACTGCGGCGCTACTTGGATCTATATACTGCAGGACTGCTAGAAGGGTGTGAAGATTGTGGGATGTGGCTCGATTCAGGACAAATCCCGCTTGATCGGGTAGCACCAGGCGTTCCAGGAGGAGATTGAGTCGTGTCCCTAGCACTTTTGCTAAAATTGTAGTGTCACTGTTCAGAAGTGATAGGGGCAGATATGATTCACAGCTAGCCGGGGGGGTTTACCAGGTTTCAGCTGGGACATTATTTGGGCTTCCCTCATGGTAGATGGCAGCATACCCTCCTCCAGCGCCTCATAGAATACTGCCTTCAGGATAGGTGCTAGAATTGACACATACATTTTATAGAAGTCTATTGGAAGGCCATCTGACCCCGGTGCTTTCCCCGACGGCATGTGCATGACTGCCTCCGTTATCTCATCTACCTCCAGTTCATGAGCAAGAAATCTGCGTTGTGTCCCCTAACCATGCCAATGCCGTGTCTTCAAAATACCCCTGCAGTTCCAAAGGTGTACCCCGCTGTGATGTGTAAAGCTTTTTATAGTAGGCTAGTCAACTGGTCAGGGAGGTTCCTGTGCATCTGGCCCAGCTCGTCTTGCAGCTCAGTTATACAGTTATTGAATTTAGGGGGGCGCACCACGTTTGCCAATGCTCGTCCCGGTCGGTCCCCCTCACTATACACCCGTGCCCTATAGGACCTACCCCAAAACTTACATTCTCTATACGCCGCCTCGTCATATTCAGTCACTTTCCCCCTCAATCTAGACTTCAGTGTTCCTGACTCCCCTCCTACCGCGGTCTCTTTCCAGTGCCTTTAGCTCACCCTCCAGTCTGCGCAGATCTCTACGTAGGTCTCTAAGGATACCCCCGCCCTTGGAGATGCACCAGCCTCGCACTGTCACTTTAAAAGCCTCCCAGACTGTTAAGCTAGACACCGAGTCAATATTCTTAGCAAAGAAGTCCTGAATCTCCTGTTCCACCTCCGCTTTAAACACTGCATCCTGCAAGTGTAGGGGATTCAGTCGCCAATTAAGATATGGGTCGGATTTGACGGGGTACGAATCGTCACCAGCACCGGGGAGTGGTCCGAGAATGTGCGTGCCAGATGGACCGCACTACCAATCCACTGAGCCATACCCACTGTCAGCAACATATAGTCCAATCTAGCCCATGAGTTATGAACCGTTGAATAGTGCGTCCCTTCCCTCTGCGAGGGATGGCCATGGCGCCAAGCGTCAAACAAGTGGTCCGAGACTAGTAGGTCATGTAAGGTGCGCTCTACAGTGGTATAGTGCCCTGCTGTGGCGTGTGATCGATCGTTTTGCGGGTCCACCACAGTGTTAAAATCCCCTCCCCTGATTACGTATGTGGATCCCAGCCTCTGGATTTTGCCTCCAAGCAGGAGCAGGGGGTGAGCGTCGGCTGTATTGGGGCCGTAGTAGTTTGCAATGGTCACATCATGTGAGTTTATTACGCCAAAGCAAGCAGTACCGCCCATCAGCGTCCCTCTCCGCCCCTCCAAGCAAAAACCGAACACTCCACCTAATGAGGATGACCATCCCCCTGGAGTAGCCAGAGTACGATGCGAAGCATCTATAGGACGCCCACTACATTGCAAATTGGGGTGTGCTACCGGGCCGCAAATAGGTCTCCTGTAACAGGGCTACATGAACATGGCGTCGGTCTAAATACCCCAGCACATGCCTCCGTTTCCGCGGGTTATCCAGCCCCCTCAAATTCCATGAGATAACATGCAAATCATTTCTATTATCTGTGGTATCAGTCATGACATCTAGCTGTACAAGGCCAACTCCTGTGTGTATCTCGTTGGTCTCTCATGCTGACTTTGCGCACCCAACCCTCCCCAAATTACTCTCCCCCGCCCACTCCGGCACCCCCAACTTGCCGAGTACGTCCACACCCCCTCCCAACTATGTAATCAAACAGCTGCATCCTTACCCCCTAATATTAAACGGTACAATAAGAAAGGGGTATGCCCTCAAGCGGGGTCCGCTAGGGGCTCTCACCGTACCCACTCAACCTCCCTATATCACCCGTCTGCCACCCCACTTAACTAAGCGGGCCGCAATGACAGGACAGAAGCGAGTGTTGGGGCGGAAAAATGGCATAACAACCATTAAACAGCAGTGATACATCACCAACTCTGAACAGTTCTCAGAAGGTCTCTTTGCCTTGATAGTGCTGCGGACCATGCCCCCCAGCGGCGCGGCATCAGCCCGGTTCCGACAGGGGCGATCGGGATCGTCTGCGTGAAGCTTCTTCCTGGGGCATGTTTGCGGGCATGATTGAGGTACTCCGGAGAGTTGAAGAGATGTTTTCCCCGGTGATGAATCTAATTTTGCAGGGTATAACATGGCGTACGTAATTTCTTGTGCTTGAAGCTTCTTTTTCACAGCTGCAAACTTTTGGCGGGCCTCCTGCACAGCCTGAGTAAAATCAGGGTAGAAGGCCAAGGTGGTATTGTCATAACGCACTTGCCCCTTCTCACGGGCAAGGCGTAGTACAGTGTACCTATCGCGATAATTCAAAAAGCGCACTATCCCCGTGCGCGGTGGCAGCGATCTGTGGGCCCGCTCAATGGTCATGTGCGCTGAGGAGTCTTTACCAAAAAGGTCAGCCAACAGCCTTTCCATGAAGTCCTCCAACCTCCACGATTCAGCCAGGCCCAAAATCTGTACGTTGTTCCTCCGTGAGCGGGCTTCTAACTCCTCATTCTTGTCCGCTATTACCTTTAGCAGATTATCCATCTGGAGCATATTTTTGTTGGCCGCTGCTCCGTCCTCCAACCTGGACACCCTTTGTTCCGCCTCCTTGAGCCGTTCATGCTGGTCGATCTTGGCGACCACCGCCTCCAGTCTACTATTCATAGCGTCCATTTTGGAGTCTATGGAAGTGATTCTCTGCTGCATTCCCACCAATAACGCCTTCCAGTCCTCATCTCTTGACTATGGTGGATCAGGTTCTGTGCGCTCCATGGAGCTCGAGCTGGGCGTCTTCCGCGCGTCAAAGGACAGTTTCGTCTGTTTGGCCTCTGTTCTCCCCATGCCGACCAGTCCGCGTGTCGCGGGCACGCCTCGCGCAGGAACTGGTATCTGTGTCCTTATCCCTGGACTCTACGTGTGCTATGCCACTCCCGCTGCCGCTCGTGGTCCCACTCCAAGCCTCCAACTGAAAAGCGGCCAGAGGCGGCCCAGCCAGACGGCCTACTCCGTCGCAAAACGGCTGCCGGAAAGCCCGGAGGGGATGCCAGTGGCCAGCCTGCAATCCAGAGCATTCAGTGTCCTGCACCTTGGGGCATTATGTGTCACGTGGCCGCCAATATGTCAGGGGGAGAACTCTCCACCCCACTTTCTGCCCGCGGGGGGCCAGCAGCTGTTGCTGCCGCACGCACTACCCAAAATGGCCGATCTGGGTTCTCTGCGTCGCGGTTGTCTCCTCGACCAGGGGCGACCCCCAGTGATGTCGCTACCCTCGCGCCCGTATGTCCAACCCCTGTCTCGGGGTCCCAATGTCCGCGCCTGTGCCCCCTGCGGCACCCAGGCTCACCGGCTCCTCGCGTTTCACTCAACCGGGTCACAGGCCTCTCCACCATGCATTCCTTGCCGTGCACGGGCCTCCGTCCCCGTTCTCAGTTGCACACCAGGTCTGCTGCCTGACAGTCGCACACGGTCTCTACGGAGCTCCCCCGCCGCTCACCAGATCTCCTGGGCTGCTCCGCTGCGGCCTGTACTCTCTCCCAGCCGTCCGTTGCAGTTTATGCCAGCGCGACAGGGCCTACACAGCATCGGTCTTTCCCGATCGCCTCATCCGCCCAAGTGTTCTAGGCCGCCTCTGCTGACCACCGCGCCTGGGCTCCGCAGCCTGCTACTCCGTCCCGCGGCGTCACTCCGGCAGTAGAAAGGCACCGCCGGAGTCCGCTGGCACACATTTAGGGCCTGATGTGTCAAAGAGGATGGGAATTATGTGTAGTTTACCGCCCGGATCGGCGGGAGCCTAACTGAAGCGCGGCCATTACGGTCAAGCACCACCTAGCGCCCCCACACATCATAAACCATGTACCGCAGACAGGACATGAACGCCGAAAGCAGCAGAGGCCGCCATCCCCAACTAAAGAACGATCATGTGAAACAAATGTATGGGGAGCAGCCCACGTGGCAGCATTACAAATCTCTCAAGGAGGCCCCTTTGAACATGGCCCAGGAGGAGGCGACGCCCCTGGTCGACCTACCCTGAACAGAAGAGGGGAGAGGACAGTGGGCAGAATCATAGGCGGAAACCACAGCACCCTGGACGAAGACCCTGCCCAGAGAGGCCATAGGTGACAAACAAGGAATCAACCTTACGGAAATTAGAGGTCCTCTCCAAGGAGATGCGGAGAGCCCTCAGCACATCCAAAGAATGGAGGACCACCTCCTCAGGAGAGGCAGGATCCGAAAAAAAATAATACAGGTGGAAAGATAACACCCTAGGCAGAAAAAACTGACTGGGACGGAGAAAGCCATTATCAGCGCAAAAACGGGGCGAGGCCATCAAAGCCCCAATCTCACCAACCCGCCGCCCAGAAGTTACGGCCACCAGGAAAAGAACCTTAGCAGAAAGGGATTTAAGGTCCACGGAGACCAAAGGCTCGAAAGGGTGACCCGTCAAGGCCTGGAGAACCAAGGGAAAATCCCAGGCAGACACAGGGGAGTGAGAAACAGGACGCTGAAGCAGAAAACTCAAAATGCGAGCCACCAACGGAGAGACAGAGGACACAGAGGAACCCCGAAAGGCAAGAATAGCAGCCCACTGCGCACGCAGAGAAGAAACAGTGAGCCCCAAGACGTAACCATCCCGCAAGAAGTCCAACACCCTCACAGCCTCACAGGAGGCAGAAGAGACACCCCTCCCAAGACACCAGGAGGAGAAATTCTTCCAATGATAGCCATAGGACTTCAAGGCGGAAGGGAGTTGCGATAACTGGAGGCACCGGGCAACCTCAACCAAGCAACCCTAACCCAACCGAGCAACCCTAACCCAACAAACCAACCCCATAAGGGCCAAACCAGCAGCCGGAGGGGGCGCAGGGAGGCAATCCAGAGAAGAGAAGCCCGGGGAGGGACACAGGGGGAACCTCCAATGGGGGCATACAGATAAGGCCAGCAGCAGAGGGAACCGAGACCGACAAGACCACTCCGGTACAACCAGGAGAACCTCCGCCCAGTACAACCGAATCAGGAGGACCTGCGGAAGCAAGCAAACGGAGGGAAGGCAAACAGGAGCCGCATCGACCACGGAACCGAGAAAGCATCGGTCACCCACACCAACCGGGAGGGAACAAGGCTGCAAAACCGAGGAAGAAGGGCAGAATCCTCAGAGGCAAAAGACCCAGCCATGGAAGGTGGAACCGGAGGACAAACCGATCTAACAGAGCCAGGACAGACACATGGACACCGAGGAAGGAAACACTGCCCAAAGAGTCCGCTGGCCCATCCTCCCACCCCGGAAGATAGACAACCTTCAGAGATAAGAGCCCGCCCAGCCCAAAGACAGAACACCCTGGAAGGGAGAAACAAACCGGCAGAAGACCCCATGACGAGCGACACAAGCCCGAACAACCAGGTCGATGGCCTGAACCGAGAAAGCACAGCCCCGAAGAAGAGGTGCAAACCAACGAAAAGCCAACCAAACTGCCCGCCACACCCTCCAGTTCGAGGACTGGAGACACACGAAAACAGGACCACCAACACCGAACCTTGGAAGCACAGAGAACAGCACCCCAACCCATGGCACAGGCATCCCTGGACAACACCACCACAGACTGAGGAGGAAGAAGGCCGAAACCCCCAGGAAAGAGAACGAGTGGAGAACGTCCCGAAGCCCCAGCGTGACGGGAACCAGGGCATCGGAGACCAGAGGCGCAGGACCCCAGTGAAACAGGACATGAAGCAGGAGGGGCCACAAAAGCAGCCAGGTCCAAGGGAGGAGAGGCAGAGAGGAAGCAGACTCCTCATGACTGCCACCAGAGACTGACGGACACCCGGGACAGGGACAGAACCCAAGAAAGGTGAGGAACAAAGCCAACTGTCGCTCCCGGGAGAGGAACACCATCCCCAGAAAGGAAAGACACCCGGCGAGTGGCAAGGAACCCATAGGACCCCAGAAGACGACACATCAGGGCCACATCCGACAGATGCAGACCTCCGGAATGGAGAACACCCACCAGAGGTGCCAAGAGCCGCGTGAAAACCCGTGGGTCCGAGGAAAGGCTGAAAGGAGGCACCCGGATCCGGAAGAGCCGAGAACTCACCACAAACCGGAGAAACCACGGAGCCGCAGGATGGATCGCCACGTGCAGAGAAGCAGCCAACAGGTCCATGGACAACAAAGTCACCAACATGAATGTAAGGCAGGGTACGATGAGACCGACCCCCACCAGAACCAAGACAGGGAGCAGACCCGAAGCATTGTACCTGGAGACCAGGAAGAGAAGTGAACAATCCACACCCTCACCAGAGGAACCTCCACGACAGGCACCCGCCCCAATATGAGGCACACACCGACCAGCAAAGTCACCCGCGGTAGAGGGTGACAGGGCAGGGTGGCCACCCAGAAGACCGGGGGGGAGGAGAGGAGAACTCTACCCAAGAACCCCCGGTCACAGTCCGCACCATCCCAGGCATCCGGAACCCCCAACCACCGGGGCAGGAACAACAAAGGCAACCCCAACAGGAAAATCACCGGTAGGGGCATGGGACCAGGCACCCCCAGGGGCCCCCTTGCCACGACCCCAGCCACGAAAGGCCTGCGAAGTACTCCGAGCAGAAGGCCCAAAGGTACGGCGGTAGCCAAACCCACGCCCCGAGGAGGGCGGACAGGAGACGCAAGCATGCGGCACCCCGCCGACAGCACAAGCATGTCCACAGGAACCTACAAAGGGCAACCCAAGCAGGACTGACCACTGAGACGACTCAGCCTACCAGGAAAGCATCCAGACAGGACGCCTCGCAGCAATCTAAGCTTCAGAAGCAGCGCAGTGGCACACACACAGAGTGACAACAATCAGCGCACCTGCAACACCAGGAGGGCCAAGAGAGGAGGCATCCACACCAACCCGCAAAAGAATAGCCAGGGCCCGGACCATGCCAGCGGAATAGGTAGTCGCCCTGACAAAAAAGCGGGAAGCAGCAGTAGAAAGCCACACTGCCCCCTCAACATGCTAGCGACAGAAGGAATGGAGTCTCCATACAAGAACCAAAACATGAGGAAAGGCCAACCATCAAAACACCAGCCAGGACGGAGTGGGAGCGCACACAGATGAACAAGTCTGAGAGCTCCGCACCCTGAACAAATCCGCCAAAAGCCTGCCGAGCCCGGAAGGCTGCAGCAACCGCCACATGAAGAAGCAGGCGCAAGGAATCCAGAGGATGCATAGAGGTGCATGTTGAGAGCACAGTCTCACTGCCTGCAGTGCAGCAGGCAAACATGGTGCCGGTCAGAACAGAACTACATTGCGAGAGAGGTCTGATGTGTTTGCACTGAGATATCCATGTGAGGCACATGCAGAAGAGGCATCCAGTGCCACATCAGCAACGCAAGAGAGGACAAAGCAGCAACAGAGGGCGGGACCCAAGAAAAAGAGAACCGCCCGGAAAGGCATGAAGTCCTGAGGCCATGTCCCCACACGGGAAACAGGGGGCGGATGCTGAAAAAGTGTCTGGCTGCCCAAAAACATCCCCAGGGAGCTGCGCAGGCCGCAGGAAACAGCCGAAAATCCCCACCCGCTAAAGCAGGGCGCATCAGGACCGGCATTGAGAGGAAGGGCCGCTAGAGCAGGCCGAGGAGGCACAGGTGCATACTATACATAGGCTGAAACCTAAACAGTAGGAGTCGAGACAACTGACTGTAGAAATCTAATGCCCCAAAAGCAAGCAGCGGCCAAGCAAGAGGCGCAGGCGGCCGCTAGAGTGGTCCGCGCAAGTGACAGGCCCCCCACCCACAAACAAGTATATGAAGGCGGAGCCACAAAGTGCAGGGATCGAACCTCAGGTAGTCACGCATGCAACAAAAAAGGAAAAAAGGCGGCTGCTAAAGCAGGTCACCACAACAACAAAAAACGGAGAGAAAACTCACCCCCAACAGCTCCTGCTAGGACATCAGTAGGCTGCGAAGGCAGAAAAAAAAAAAAAAGAACAGGAAGTTTCTCTACCGCACTTCCCCCTTTGTCACATGGTGACGCCATGTTGGGGGAAGTGCAAAAAGCTCTGCTAGGTATTAGGTTTCTGTGAAGCAGACTAGCTGCTCACTGTTAAGGAGTGGGACGGGGAGACAGGACGAGGAGGTAATGACTGTTCCTCTCTGCTTGTTGAGGTAAAACAGTCATCGTACTGTCTGGCACCTCACATGTGCCTGAAAAGCACTAGGAAGACCATCTTAAGTACCAGGTAGTTTATGCCGTTCACAGCTTGCACCAGGCTCGAGACATCTGATCTTTAAATTCCCCACGTGCGCTCCCCAGCCTTTGTGAGACGCATCTGTTATGGTCACCGGGGGTGTTGATAGCTTGAAAAGTCTTCCTATATTTATGTTTGACACTATAATTATGTTTGACAGGTTCCACCATTCTATACTCTCCTGCAGTGACAACCACTGGATCCTCCAGCTCCTTGGGATTATCCATTGCAGATCCACTCCTGTATGGGTGGCATGTTTGGTCTTGCATGTGGCATGAAGGTGTTGGACTTGGATATTTTTGTAGGGCCATCCCAGGACTTTTTGCCTTCCTCCTGTATTTTTTTCTGACCTGTTGGTAGTTTTATGACTGTGGGCACTTTCCCACAGCAGATCAGTGCTAGAGTGCATATGCTATCCTTGTACATTGTTATGAATTGGTGTTTCCAAGATTGGCATATCTGATTTACTAGTCAGACCCTAGTACAGTGCACAGTAGGAAAATTACGTTTAGTATGCCTCAACTCAGAATGTAAAAATGCTTCTTTAGTGAGGGTGCTTTTTTACATTCTGTGTTTGAAAACAACACTTTTAGAAAGTAGGTATTTTCTTGCTTAACCATCCAGTGTGCCTCTGCTAGATTTGTGTATTGCATGTATGGCTTTTGGATGACGGGGTGGAGAGGTGCAGAGTCTCCAGAGAGCTTGATCAATCAGGGCTGGGCTGAAAAGACCTGGGTTGCATTTAGAGTAGGGGGAGGGCCTGGTCTTTAAAGGACAATTCTATCTCCACCTCCTGCCAGGAAGCTGCACCAGCGAGGACAGAACTAGTTTGGACTGAGCACAGAGCTTCCCTGCCACCAGAGAACTAAGGATTTTGTGGTATAAATATTTGGGCCCTGAACTTTAGATCACTTCTGGGAAATCAAGAGGAACCTTTGCCAAAGAGAAGAGC